>NW_026110585.1:0-47500 GCF_024679095.1 Eriocheir sinensis | reverse complement strand
TGTTATTATTATTATTATTATTATTATTATTATTATTATTAATATTATTATCACCATCATCTTGCTGGCGCCTAGTCATGAGTTCGAATCCCCAGTGACACCTTTCCTTTGTGTCATCGCCGAGTGGCTTAAACACACCTACATGTCGCCCTGATACCCAATCTCTGGTTGCACTGCATCAAAGATGAGTTCTGGGGGCGGCATGGACCTATCTGAGTGCCATAAAAAATAAATACTTGCCCGCACCAACAACGGGCGTACCCTGAACAACATCTAAGGGTAGTAATGCCTACAGGTGCACATGGGCTTACGCGTAAAAAAAAAAAAAAAAACTAATTATTATTATTATTATTATTATTATTGTTGTTGTTGTTGTTGTTGTACAGACATTTTGAAGTTACTAATGTTTTTTCATCATTACTATAATCATTATTATATATATTTTTTACTATTATAATAAATGTGCATATTCATCACGTTGATATGAGGCTTCTGCAATAATAATAATATTAATAATAATGATAATGATAATGATAATAATATTATTATTATTATTATTATTATAATTATTACTATTATTATAGTCACTGTTGTTGTTGTTGTTTTTCTTCTCCTGTTCCTTCTTTTTGTTATTATTATGTTTACTATTAATAGTAGTAGTAGTAGTAGTACTAGGTAGTAGGAGTAGTAGTAGTAGCAGTAGTAAAAGTGACACTAGCAGTAGTATTACAAGTATTGCATATTTTGAAGTATTGCCATGTAAGTAATTAGCAATTTAATTATACTAGTTTTATTTACATTGTTCTCTCTCTCTCTCTCTCTCTCTCTCTCTCTCTCTCTCTCTCTCTCTCTCTCTCTCTCTCTCTCTCTCTCTCTCTCATTTTTTCTGGTTAAGTGAAATGTACACACTTTATAGCCATTATAATTCTTCTTAATATACGGGAATTTAAGTTACATCAGTAGATGTCAGAAAAGACTACCGTAGGAAAATAGTCATATCACTGATTGCATGTTTTTACAGGTATGTCTGTTCCTCAGTCAAGGACATTTCATCAGGAGAAGATGAGCCTGCTTACTGAGGTTGCTAACAACAGCATAAACCCAAAGTACCGTGCAGTGTCTCACCTGCGATGTTTAACAAGAAAACCATGGCGGGCTTGGAGGATTCAGTATGCAGACTGCCATTGAGAAGTACTTTCAAAGCAACCCAGGATCTCTAATTGAAATGGAATTCTCTGAAACGAGCTTCGCTATTGCCCTCGTCACTCCTCTCATGCAAAGAATCCACCAGAAGCTGAAAGAATCTGCCGAAGTGGTGTTTGTAGACACCACCAGTCACGTGGATCAGATTAATACAGCGGTGACGCTTTTGTTGTGTGCTGGACCATCTGGCGCCTTGCCTTTGGGCTTTCTGATCTTCACGTCATCACAAGAACAGTCCAGCTTTATCAAGGTGAGTTTTTATTGTTGCTATATTGAAGTTCAAAATAATTACCTAGACAATGAAAAGTATAAGTGTTATTATTTATTGTATAATTATCATACTTTCAAAATATTCTTGGCTGATCAACATCATGTCAAGCAGTAAATACATAGTCACATTTCGTTCTCCTTTCCCTATCATATACTCATTTCGTAGCGTCACCCTACTAAGAGGGTACTCTCTCTCGGCATGATAATATCCTCGCTATAGTTTATCCGAAGTCATGTATATTATGCATGCCAGTCAATATTATTTGAATATACCTGACTAGTTAACTATATTCATTATGCGTTACCTTCTCATATTGAGACGCAGCATTAACCCACAGCATGTCACTGTCTTGCGATAGCACAAATATGCGAGCAAATATATCAAGTACCAAAGTGGTTTTCATGATGTATCGCTTATTTTCAGGGTTCAAACTGCTGAAGCTCGCTCTTGGAGGAGATGGTTTCTACAGAGTTGGACATCCTAATTGTTTCGTGACGGACAACTGCGATGCTGAGAGGCATGCCCTGCAGTCAGTATGGCCTGAATCACATTTATTTTTGTGTGTATTCCACATTCTTCAGCAAATATGGCGATGGCTCTGGGATTCACACCATGGAATAAAAAAAGATGATCGCCAACGGCTGATGGCAGTCGCTAAGCAGCTGGTCTACTCAGACTCAGAAGAAACTTTCAACAGTATATGGACTTCCTTCAATGGAAGTGAAGATGCTCAAACATACAGTCGGTACTGCAGGTAAAATTATAGAATTTATGATTTATTCAGTTTATGCATTGAAAATGTACTTATAATTGTCTTGGATACATTGCTTTCAAGTTGTATTTATCCTTAGTTTTTGGATTTCTTAAAAAAAAAAAATCTCAATACCATTCATGAATAGATAGATTTTGAAAGTATCCTGAACTCTTCTTGAACATCTGCCATGCTTCAATCTTTTTTCAGATCACCAGTATGGATTTCGTTAGGGTCGTTTTACTGGTTATCTTCTTGCCTTCTTATATGATTAATTTAGCCATTTCGATAAAACCTGTGCCGTTACCTAAATATATCGAAGGCTTTTAATAGTCCAGTACATAGGTTTACATTCCACTCCAAACTTTCCTTCTAATGATTATATCACTCTCTCTGTTCCTTTATGTCCAGCTTTCTTTCTGACTGTACAGTTTAGAAAATAATTATCCTTCAAAACTTATCAATAGCGGTGTTTCTCAGGGCTCTGTCAATCACTCACTGTTTATTATACCTCAATTATATAATTTCTTCAAGTTCAACTAACTGTCCTACCTATTCTTAAGTCGATGTCACCACTCTGCATCTCTCCACGGCATTCAACAAGCCACCAACCTAACAGAAATCTGCTTTGGGCAGGAGAAACTGTTTTCTACCTAGTCTTTTTTGTTCCTATTCACTCAAAGTCTTGAACACAAATGTTCCCTATTCTTCAACAACAGAACCGCCCCCCTTACTAGACATGCTTGGTCTGCCCTTAACCAAAACTTTGAAATGGAAACTTTACATTTCTCTTACTAAAATCATCGTCAAGATTAGGAGTTCTGTACTGTCTGGCAATTCTCCTCCTTCCGTGAATTGCCAATTATTATATACAGGGGCCTTGTCCGATTACATATAGAGCATGCATGTCCATGTGTAGGGAGGTAAAAAAAAAAAAAACAGGGTGAAATCAAAGGTATTTTGCCTCCCCAGTTCCCCTCCTATTCCTAACTGTCTTTTCCCTCTTAAATCCTGCTTCAGTGTTGCTTCCCTCTATTTTCTGCTGATATTTTCATGGTAACTGATCGTCTGTCTTGATAACTGCATGCCTCCCCTCTTTACATGGCCTCAGGGCCAAATTTTTAATCAGGCCGCCCTTCCCATGACTAGTCCCTTCACCCATGGTATAAAAATCGACAAAGGGGCATGGGAAAGGAAGGGCTGGTTTAACAATGTGGCCCTCAGCCCATTCGTCTTTCTACTCAGTTTCATCCTTATACTGTCCTAAGCCCATATATGCAAAAGTAAATCAGTACCTCCATTCTTTCTTACTTCCTACCGATAAACTGAAGAACAGCCTTCATTTATCTGTCTACGACTTGGATACCTTCCAGGCACAATGACAATCATTACATGATTCTTCTTTGAACATTTTTCTCCTCGTGGATCCAGCGTTTAGTGGGCCTTTCTTTCTTGCTTTCTTTCTTTTCCTTGTGAATAAAAACTATATGTATAAAAAAATTAATATAGTTGTTGTTTTTATGCAGCTACCTCAGCAAGCTGTTCGAGCGGAGACACGAGTGGAGCATCTGGGCACGCAAGGGTTTCTTCCTGAGAGGTCATAACACGAATAACTTTGCAGAATCTACAATTTGCATTGTCAAGGATGTTATTCTGAATCGGTAAGAAGCAGAACATTTCGCAAATTATAAACATTGCGACAAATTAAAACAATATAAGGAGTGCTTTAATAGGATCCTCATATAATGTTTTTACACTGTAGTTTATTCACGTAATGTGCTTTACGTATATAGTGGTAATAAGTTTTGCACACTTTATTATTATATCCGCACTGAGGTATTCTCTCCATCTATGGAACGTCTAATATTTTTGTAGCATTGGTATTTCAGGTGCAAGGCCTACAACACAACTCAACTGGTGGTGTATATGAATGAGATATTCGAGAACTACATGAGGCAACGTCTACTCGATGTTGCTCTGAAGAGGCGCAGAGCCAAGCCTATCATGACTACCTCGGTTCGGCCCGAGACTGTTGAGAAAGTTGCTGGCACCACATGTACCGTGACCAGTGACAAGGGGGACACACAGTATGTAGTGGACCTGCAGCTGGGTTTGTGTGACTGCCCCTACGGTCAAACAGGTGCCGTGTGCAAGCATCAGGTAGCATGCTCTGAAATGCATGCACTAAAATTACCACAAGTGTTCCACATCACTCCTACTAATCGCCAGTTCATCGCAAGTATTGCTCTGGGGGACAAAGATGTACCTCCACTAGATTTTTTCGTTGAACTCCAGGACGATTCTCTCGTTAATGATAATTCATCCTCACCAGTTCCGTTGAACACTGCAAGTGAGGCAGGTGTGGATGATTCAAGTTAACCCGCAAGTGAAAACTCACTGGAGAACTTCGTTGTCAATTCACCTAGCTTTTCATGCACTACAAATAAAAAACAGGAAGTTCTACAACTGCTGAATGAAGCCTTTGAGCGCTTTTCCGATGGAGTGTCTTCCTCTGCAATAACTGCTATGGCCACAAAGCTCAAAACCTTGAAAACGGCAAACCAGCTAAACAGCTGCATGCATATGTTTGCAGCATCTTCATCTATATCCTGCAAGCGCAGCAAAATCCATTGCCAACCAACTTCAGTGGCAAGGAGAAAAGTTGGTACACCCAGGGGATCTGCTACTGTTGGCAAAGGACGCACAAGAACAAATACTGCTCTTCCAACTACAGCCAAAAAGAGACCTCGTAATCTTTCCCACAACATAACATGTAACCAACCTAATGCAAAGAGCCATGGCTAGCTAAGGTTCAGCTGAAAATAATAATAATAATAATAATAATAATAATAATAATAATAATAATAATAATAATAATAATCATAATAGTAATAATAATAATAATAATAATAATAATAATAATGAGAAGAAGAACTTTATTTCAAAAGTGATAATTCTTTTATATAATACTTGGGAATAGTACATTCTATGCAATAACTAATATGCCAATATTTAGGTACAAAAATAATTGTAACTATCACATTTGTGTCAAAAGTAAAGCTAATACAAATCATAAAAGTAAAATGCATGAAGATAAGTCATCTTTATAATTTATTAATCTATTTATTTATCATTAAACGTTATTATTATTATTATTATTATTATTATTATTATTATTATTTATTCTCTCTCTCTCTCTCTCTCTCTCTCTCTCTCTCTCTCTCTCTCTCTCTCTCTCTCATTAATGTTTTCAACAGTTCCTCTCCCTCTTTCATCAAACGGTTTTCTCTTCCTTCTCATCCTTATTTTCCTCTTTCACCAATGTTTCCTACTCATCTACCTCATACACTTGCGCCTCTCTCTCTCTCTCTCTCTCTCTCTCTCTCTCTCTCTCTCTCTCTCTCTCTCTCTCTCTGAAGAATGTAATAATGTATTGAGAGTGTGTCTGTGTGTGTGTATATATATATATATATATATATATATATATATATATATATATATATATATATATATATATATATATATATATATATATATATATATGACTAAGTAATTTTGAGAATGTGGGTGTAAACATGCATTTAATGTGATGTAATTCAATTAATGGGATTAGTTAATATTATTAACAATCACAAAGGATATATCATCACTAACACTCAGCATACTTCTTTTTCCCTACTGGACACTTATTATATAATAAAGCTGAAGTGAGTGCTTGTATTTTTTTTTATTCCTCATCCCACTTTATGCAATTATTCTATAAAATCAGCCGTCTATGGAGCAAATCGCAATTACTTGTCATTTTTGTTTGGTTACAGCTATGATATATATCATACGTGTTTATATACTATTCCTCCCCCCCCCAAAAAAAAAAATACATGTTATGTTATAGTTTTCCATTCAGCGTATATTCCCCTTCATAGAAAATATAGATTTGATAGGGTAGACAAAAGTAATTTACTGTTAGATTGATGAGTAAAAAGCATTTCAGTTGGTTTATTTAACCAGCTTTATATATCAGAATGTAATTATTTCATTAGATGTCAACTATGAAAATGTATTTTTGCTCCTAAATGCAAGAATTTGACTCCTTTCATCAATTCATCTATCGTAATCACGATTGGCTGTGGTGACTCGTGACCTCATGACGTCGTGACGTCATGGATGACTAGGCGCGCTGTGATTGGCTGCTGAAACCTCCCTTGACGAAATAGTATACAGTTCGGGAAAATGCGTACCGGACGATTTGCAGCTCAGTTCTTCCAGCTGAGTAAAACTTGACGCCTCTGAGTTCAAAGATTACAACTTCAGAAGGCTGTGACTGAATGGAAAGTCAAATATAATGATCTTAAAAGAAATTCAGAAGCCCTTCATGAATTTGTTTCAAATAATGTGGCAGTGACTCCATCATCGATGGTGGAAGGCCTCCACCGAGACTGTGCCCTTTCCAGCCTCACAGGTTGACTCCCAGCCTGCTTCACAGGCTAACCCCAGCCTTCGTCACAGGACACCATCCAGCCAGCCCCACTTAACGCTTCTCTTCTTGCATCACAGGATGTCGGGTTCCAACCTGTAAGGAATGGAGCCAAACCGAAGCAGGCAACCAAAAATTTACTGACCCCCACTACCTTCAATAGGTTCCAGGTGCTGGCAGACACCATGGAGGATGAGTTTGAGACTCGCCTAGTTGGAGACTCCATGGTGCGTGGCCAGCTGGTCGAGTTCTGTGGTCGTTCATCAAACGGCCACAGATAACGTTACTGCTATCCAGGTGCCAGACTGGACGACATCACCGCAGCGTGCGATGATGTCACGAGAAATGCCGACCGAAACACCCTCTTTGTCATTCACGCGGGGACGAATGACGTAAAGACAACTCGTTCTGAGGAACTGCTTGAGATATACCGCCGCATGATCAAGCAGTATAAACATAAAACGGGTGTCAGTAACATCATAATCTCGGGAATCCTCCCGAGGGTCGGTGCCGAATCTAGCTTTTACAGTAAATCATTCAGCACAAACAACAGACTTCATTCCCTTTGCTCACAAGAAAACGTCCAGTTCGCTAACTTGTGGAACAATTTTTACTACGATTCAGACTTGTTCCTTCCTGATGGCATCCACTTAAACCCTGTTGGAGCAGCCCGTTTCGGGAGGCTGCTCTGTGACCACCTACTTTCTTCTTCACAACCCTGATCCCTATATCATTCCAGTCCTCTCTCAGGTGTTCTCTCATTTTCCAACTCTCTAACTCTTTCCCCCAGGTGGACTTATTTCCATTTCCTTGCGTTATTTTATGTGTCCATCTTTCCTCGGTACTCTTTTCAATTTTATTTAAGAAACCCAACTTACCTTTTATAATTCTTCCCTTAAACGGGCTCCATCCCATATCCCCCCTGATCGCCTTTACTGATGCGCTCCTAGGAGCTCCTAATCCCCACCTGCCTACCGTGTTCTGAACCTTTTCCAGCTGTGTAATGTCCCCTTCTCTGTAGTGCGTTATTTCTGGTACATAGAGGCAATATGGTGAGCTACTTCTTTCCACAGACTTCGCCCTACGTCATATTTATTTACTACTCTATTGCCTCCTTTTATTATCATCCCTGACATCCTCCGTGCCTTCGCTTCATTCATTTTCCTCAGTTTCTCACCTCCTATGCCTTCCTTGCTAACCTCGACCAGGCACGAACCTGTAGGAAACTCGCCTGTTTATAGTGTAGCTCTACTCGCTATAGACACTATGATGAGGAGGCCGAAGCATTGATTCTGGTAGAAAATTATGATATTTGTATACCTGGGAGAAAGACTGAGACAAGACAGGCAGGACAGTAGGTAGGAAGACACCAACCGAAATGAGCGTAAGCCACTCCCATTGAGATATATATGGGAAGCGAGGAAGGTGCTGAAGCCCTCCAAAGACCCTTCCCATGTCCTCACTTTCCGTTTCCCTATAGTATCATCAACACCAGAGAGTAGTTCAGCATACTCTCTAAAGACAGATCCTCTCTCTTTCCACACCACACTACGTTCACACAACATACACACCTTTTCCCAAAATTTAAAATTCAAATTGGCACATTTACGCTATGCCTCAGGTCTCCGCCTTGGGGTGGCACATATTCCCCAGAAAGGACTCCCCTTCTGTCTTGATAACTCCTCGAACCTCTTTCTTCTCAATTTCTGCAACATTCGCGGTCTTCGCTCTAATTTTGATTCTGTGGAACACCATCACTCCTCCTCTTAACTTCACCTTTTCTTCCTCACCGAAACACAGGTTTCTGAGGTTACTGACAGCAATCTCTACTATGTTCCCTTCTACTATCTCTATTCTAAATTTCAATCCAGGTGGATGTTACGCCTACGTGCGCAATGACATCACTTGCTCTCATGCTCATAACCTTGACTCTTCAGAATTTTCCACCATCTGGCTAAGACTTCATTATCACTCTCTGACTAAATACATCTGTCTGTTTATCTCTCACCTAACTCTACTAACTATGTAAAATTATTTGACTACTTGAACTCTAAAGTGGAGCACATCTTGACCCATTCTCCCTTCGATCAAATCTCCATTCTAGGAGATAACAATGTTCACCACCAGCTTTGGCTTTCATCCTATTTCACTGACCAGCCTAGTAAACAAGCCTACAACTTTGCTTTCCTCAACAATCTAGAGCAGTTGGTTCAGCACCTACACGTATTTCCGACCGTCTTGGAGACAGGCCAGACATATTAGACATCTTCCTTACCTCTAACCCTTCTGCTCACTCCGTCAAACTGTTCTCTCCGTCGGGCTCCTCCGATCACAACCTTATTTCTGTATCCTGTCCTATCGCTCCTGTGCACCCTATGGACCCACCGAAGAGGCGATGCTTCTGGCATTTTGCTTAATTTCGTTGGGACGACCTGTGAATGTACTTTTCCGATTTACCGTGGAATAATTACTGCTTCCAGGAGAGAGACCCCCCTGTGTGTGCCCAGCGCATCACAGAGGTGATTGTCTCTGGAATGGAGGCATACATTCCACGTACTGTCTCTACTCCTCATGCTAAAAAGCCTTGGTTTAATCACGCTTGTTCTCGTGCTATCAAAGATAGAGAGGCAGCTCACAAACGGTACCAAGGCCTTCGCACTCCTGCTAACCATGATCTTTATAATTCTGCCCGGAACCGTGCCAAATCTGTTCTTCGAGTTACCAAAACCTCTTTCATGAATAGAAAATGTCAAAACCTTGCTTTTTCTAATTCATCCCGGGACTTCTGGCACCTAGCCAAAAACATCTCCAATTTCACTTCTTCATCTTTCCCTCCTCTCCTTAATAACCCTGACGGCAGCACCGCCGTCTCATCTATCTCTAAGGCTGAACTCTTCTCTTAAACTCGCTGCAAAACTCCACTCACGACGATTCTGAACATATTCCTCCTATACATTCCCCATTTGCCTGTTATTAAGATTCTTAAGAACGATGTTTTCTATGCCCTCTTTAGCCTCAACTCTCAGAAGGCTTATGGACCTGATGGAGTGCCTCCTATTGTTATTAAAAAAATGTGCTTCCGTGCTGACACCCTGCCTGGTCAAACTCTTTCGTCTCTGCCAATCAACATCTACCTTTCCTTCCTGCTGGAAGTACGCCTTCATACAACCTGTGCCTAAGAATTTTAACCGTTCCAATCTCTCAGATTACCGCCCTATATCTTTACTTTCCTGTCTATCTAAAGCTTTTGAATCAATCCTTAATTAAGATTCAAAAGCATTTTTCCACTATTGACCTTCTATCTGATTACCAGTATAGGTTCCGCAAGGGGCGTTCTACTGGCGATCTTGTTTTCTTAACTGACCTAGCCGTTTCGGTGAAACTTTCTCAGTTGTGCTAGACATATCGAAAGCTTTCGATAGAGTCTGGCACAGGCGATTGCTTTCTAAACTGCTCTCCTACGGATTCTATCCTTCTCTCTGTTCCTTTATCTTCAGTTTCCTTTCCGGCCGTTCTATCTCTGCTGTGGCAGACGGTCACTGTTCTTCCCCTAAACCTATCAACAGTGGTGTCCCACAGTGCTCTGTCCTATCACCAACTCTCTTCCTGTTATTCATCAATGATCTTCTTTCCATAACAAACTGTCCTATCCAGTCATACACTGACGACTTCACTCTGCATTATTCAGCTTCTTTCAACAAAAGACCCTCTCAACAGTAATTGCATTACTCCAGACTGGAGGCTGCAGAACGCTTAACCTCAGACCTTGATTTCATTTCCGATTGGGGTAGAAGGAACCTTGTATCCTTCAATACCTCAAAAACTCTATTTCTCCACCTATCAACTCGACACAATCTTCCAAACACCTATCCCCAATTCTTCGACAATACTCAGCTATCACCTTCTTCAACACTAAATGTCTATCATTAACTCAAAATCTTAAGTGGAAACTTCATCTCCTCTCTCACTAAAATATCTTCCTTGAGGTTGGGCGTTCTGTATCGTCCCCGTCAGTTCTTTTCCCCCGCACAGTTGCTATCAATATACAGGGGCCTTGTCGGCTCTCGTATGGAGTATGCATCTCACGTGTGGGTGGGATCCACTCACACAGCTCTTCTGGACAGAGTGGAGTCTAAGGGCCGCTTTCACAGTCACGTTTGTTTGTGTTGATCCGCTACCAACAAGAAATCCGATTTCACAGTCGTCTTTCCCGGCGTTGTTTGTTTGCATCAGTACCAAAGATTTGAACCTCTGGTAACGGAGCTCTGGTAGCCGCGGGGGCTCCCCAATGGAGCTTACCAATGACATTAATTAGTAAATAATACAAATTCTTGCTCTCAAATGGTTATATTATTTATTTAAATAGATGTGAAAAAAAATATTAAACAATACAACAACGCGTTGCACGGCTTCAAAGGTAGTATAAGAAAAAAAAATAGAAGAATTTGAATGACATGAACTCACTTCACGTGCTGACCAGTAAACGTCCTGCTGATAATTTCAATTTGATTGATTGATGGTTTATTGTTGCAAAATACACAATAAAGGAGAAGGGAGGACTTTAATACTTGTCACCATTATTCACCTGTTATGCCTTCTTTGTCAAACTCGTATTATTCTAGTTAGCCTAATACGTATGCATAGGGCATATATATATATATATATATATATATATATATATATATATATATATATATATATATATATATATATATATATATATATATATATATATATATATATATATATATATATATATATATATATATATATATATATATATATATATATATATATATATATATATATATATATATATATATATATATATATATATATATATATATATATATATATATATATATATATATATATATAACAAACCAGCCCTATTAAGTAAATAATAAATGTGAAGTGTCAATAATAAATAAATGTAACTGATATAGGTGAAGAGTGTCTTGCTGACATATGCTAATATAAGAAAACTTTAATTAATACTTCTAACCATTATTTCACCTTTTCCGCCTAGGAAATATTAGGCTATCAGCAGATTTGAGCATTCTTTCATCATTCTTTCATCATATCTATTCTTCACAATTACTCTTTATATTTATTCTTCACGTTTACTTTTTGTACGTTTATTTTTCATATTACTCCTTCATAATCCTCCGCTCAGCTGATGTAATGTTGACATTTCCCGCCGCTCCGGCATATCAACACTGCCGAATCACGCGCCTTCGTTTTGTCATGATCGTCTCTACGCTGGTAGTCGCCGATACCACGAAAACAGCGACTGTAAAAGCGGATCGAGGCGATGGTAATGCCTGTTACCAGGATGGTAGGGCCTTTGGTTAGGGTGCGTATCAGACGACTGTGAAAGCGGCCCTTAGGCTCTTCGTCTCATCAGCTTTCATCTTCTTATGGATAGTCTTCTAGCTCTTAAATTCCGTTGCGATGTTGCCTCTCTTTCTATCTTTTATCGATATTCCCACGCTGACTGCTCTCCTGAATTTGCTAACTGCATGCCGTCCCCCCTCCTGCGGCCTCGCCTCACACGACTTTCTGATCAAGCTTATCCTATACTGTCCAAACCCCTTATGCAAGAATTAACCAGCATCTTCACTCTTTCATCCCTCACGCTGGTAAACTCTGGAACGATCTTCCCTCATCTGTATTTCCTCCTGCCTACGACTTCAAGTCTTCCAAGAGGAGGGTTTCAGGACACCTCTCCTCCCGAAACTGATTTATCTTTTTGGCCACTCTATTCAGGAGCAGTGAGTAGCGGACTTTTTTATTTCATTATTGTTCTCTTTTTTTTACGCTCTTGCACTGTCTCCTCTGTTGTAAAAAAGAAAAAAAAAAACTCCAGACGGCACGAGGACGGCAGCAGCGACGCACACGGGACGGGAGCGAGACACGTCCTCCTTCACCCACGGCCGCCAGCAGACTCGATGATGCGTTCGAGGATCCTTCAGAACTGCAGGGTTTACCGGAGTGCTGAGTTATTTGCAACTTACCATAGGCTTGTTGTTGCAACACTCAAGCTTCATGTCAGGACAAGAAGAATCTCGAAATGCAACTCTACTGTGTTCCATTTCGAGAGATTGGAGGACCTGGCATGTGCACAGTAGTATGCAGTGACAGTCTCAAATCGGTTTGAAGTGCTCGGCACCCTGGAGGACCCTGTAGAACGGTGGGATACCTTCAAACGCGAGACTTTGCAAGCTGCCGAGGAGTGCACTGGAGAGCGCCCGAGATATAGGGTGGCTTTGCCTCGGTGGAGACGCTAGACTCTAGAGTATATCGAGGGGAATCGCGCTGCCATACTCGCTGGGAACCGGGACCAATACAGGGCTCTGTCACGTAGGACTAGAGCACTCCTGAGGAGTGACAAGGATAGGTATGCCAGGGGTCTCGCCGAGGAGGTCTAGGGCCATTTAAATGCGAATGACCTCCGACCTGCTTACCGAGCCCTGAAGAAGCTCCGCTCCAAGTCTTCCTCTCAGGTGAGCGCTATCCGAACAGCTGACGGCTGCCTCGTGTCGGACATGGATAGGGAGAGGGCTCGTTGGGCTGAGTACCTTCAGTAGCTGTACATGGCAGACCCTCCACGTGGGCAGCGTCCAGCTGCTGGGTTGCAGGTGGCGGATGTTTACCCGCCCATTGACGAAAGCCCACCCTCTTTGGTTGCGGTCAGAGAGGCTGTGGCTAAGTTGAGGGGTGGGAAGGCACCTGGCGCCTGTAACATCAGCGCAGAGCTGCCCGAAGCTGGAGGTGAGGCCATGCTCCACGGGTTGCATGCGGTCTTGACTGCCCTATGGCAGTCCGGTACCATTCCTCCTGACTGGAAGAGGGGGTTGGTAGTCCCTATCTGGAAAGGGAAAGGGGGCCGCCAGGACTGCAACATCCACCGTGGTATTACACTGCTCAGTGTGCCAGGCAAGGTGCTTGCCCACCTATTGCTGATGAAGCTGCAGAGACCTGAACAGTCTGGGTTCAAGCCTGGTAAGTCAACAACTGATCGTATCCTAGCGCTTCGCGTACTGGTGGAGCGAATAGGTGAGTTTCGACAGGGGACGCTTGCAGCCTATGTCGATCTCATGAAGGCGTTCGATTCAGTGCAAGGTGAGGCACTCTGGGATCTTTTGCGACTCCTTGGGATTCCTGCAAGGACTATTGGTTTGCTGACTGGCCTGTATTCTAGGACAGAGAGTGCTGTGAAGTGTGTGTGGGGGGCTTGCCCAGCTTCTTTCCCGTGAATGCGGGAGTGAAGCAGGGCTGTGTCCTTACCCCATCGCTTTCCAACACTTGTATGGACTGGGTACTGGGCAGATTGAATGATTGATTATTGGATCGTTGTGTCTTGGCGCCGCAACTGCAGAGTTGTGGACCAGACTCATTGCGGAGCATCCACTGGCAATACCAGGGTCACTGACCTTGTTTTTGCTGATGATGCAGTAATCCTAGCGAAGTCGCTGGAGGTTTTGGTGATGGCTCTCGGGGCACTGCACGAGGAGGCAAAGCCCTTAGGACTTCAGGTCTCCTGGGCCAAGACCAAGGTACAGATGTTTGGAGGCTTGCTGGATGACACAGTACAGTCTGTTCATGCGTGTGGCGAGGACGTTGAGATCTCAGAAAGTTTCACGTATCTTGGTAACGTAGTTCATAACAACGGTGAGTCTGGCCAAGAAGTCTTACGGCGGATTGGTCTGGCCCACGATGTTATGGACTCGCTCAACACGAGTATATGGCGTTGTCGATACCTGTGCAGAAGGACAAAGATCCGGATCTTCAAGTCTCTTGTGCTCCATGTTTTACTCTATGGTTGTGAAACATGGAGACTTGGAGAGGCGGATTAATGCTTTTGGTAATAAGTGTCTACGCAGAATCATGGGATATCGCTCGAATGACTGTGTCAAACCGGCGACTACACCGTGAGACTGATTCGACATATATTACCTGCATAGTTCGTCTATGCCAACTCCGGCTATACGGACACGTGGCACGTTTTCCGGAAGCTGATCCTGCTTCTCGGGTTGTCTCTGTAAGAGACAATC
Organism: Eriocheir sinensis; assembly: GCF_024679095.1. Lineage (NCBI taxonomy): Eukaryota > Metazoa > Arthropoda > Malacostraca > Decapoda > Varunidae > Eriocheir > Eriocheir sinensis. The sequence goes on along the minus strand of NW_026110585.1, from coordinate 32,744 downwards.
CAATGTGGATGAGGCCAAGGGGATGCCCACGGAGTTCGTGGTTTTAGCAAGTCGATAGATCCTGCCGGGAGGTACTCGGGTTTGGAAGGGGGCCTGCATGGAGACTCGCCCCCCGGCGTATGCCCCCACTGATTGATTGATTGAGTCATCAAACAGAGCTGTGGGGATGAGTGCTAGTTCATAGGCGATAACGTTTTTGAAGTTCACATTTCTAGAACTGTCTTGTAGTCCAATAACTCCTAAGAAGAAGAATTATATATCATACATGACTTTATGGCCAACTTTTATTCCCTTTCTTATCACGGACATGGTGGCGACTCTTTTTTCAATATTGTTCCATATCAATTTGGCAAATATTTATGAACTCAGGAAGCAGCTCCTCATCAATGCTTAGTGCCTTCTCAACATTCACTGATGATATAACAACGTAACCAGTGGCTAAGTTGGCAAGTTGATCTGGGTCTGCATCATGACTGAGATGGTGGATACACATATCAATTATCTTTCTGATTGCATCCCTGTCTTTCTTATCACTCTCCATACGAGCAACTGACTCTTCTTTGTGAGTTCTCTGGAATCTTTCATCAGCTGTCTCACCTCTCATGCCAGCCAACTAGCTGCACACATGACGGCTGAGAGCCCATGTTTTCAAGGTTTCTGGATTGAGTGTGACTCCAACAATTTCAGCTCGCCAGTGCTCATACCTCATGAAGGTTGATTCTATGAACATGTCACTCCAGATGCCATTCCATAACCCCTCCATATGCCGCATGACATGTTTGCCATTCAGGAAATGAGCAAGGATATCTGATGGTAGTCTCCCAATCGTTCTCAGGTAGATCAAAAGTGATCTGGCATTGTTCGAGTGCCCTGCAGCAAAGCCATATACTATCATTGCTTTCACACACTCTGCATGCAGGGACCAATCTGCCTCTCTGCTTTGACATATGCCATCATGATGAAGACAGGCTTTATAAGGTAGTCAGTCCATACCCTACATACTCATGATTGCTCTATTTTCCAAATTCTCCATGGGGTCATCACACTTGACTAAAGTGTCTTGAAGGATTGGTTCAAGGATTACTTCTGCCACCATTCGTCAAGCACGTGAAGACTGTGGGAACTCCTTGCCTGTGAACATTTTCTTAAAGTTATATAATTAAGATTTTTTATTTCCCACTTCTGGATAGCGACACAAGCAACAAAAAAGTCCAGCAAACGAGGGAGCAAAAAAAAAAAAAAAAGATAATTATAATCAAATAAAGCTAGTCCTGTACTGTAAATTGTTCAACGCTGACTGATGTCCATCAGGTTGATTAATAATGTTGGGTGTGTACACATTTTGGGCCTATAAAAAAAAATATACCCATATGCAAGGTTAGGCAAAAATAGACCCTCCGGCTGCCGGACTAGAGAGCAAAACATAAGAAAACAAACAAAAAATAAAGATAGAATAAAAAGCCCGCAAAACGCTACAAATGCAAAAACAAATTGAGTTATGTTGAGAAGAGGTAAATTTAGGATGGAGAGGTGTCTTGATACTTCCCTAATTGATTGTACATCCAGTTCTCATTATTTTATGCTACCAATTACCCAACCTTTACCTGTACACATATACCTGACTGCCTCACTGCCACCCTCCCGTCCCTTGGTAACTGGTATGGGAAACATGATGGAGACTGCTGCTTTTGATGATGTATGTATCGTGGAAAGTGATAGGCTATCCTGTTTGTTGATAATGTTGACATGGTTATTTGCTTGAGGTATCAGTTATTTGTTTCATGAAACAGTGATAGTCTACTGTTTGTTGATAGTGTTATTTGCTCAGTATACTTATTATTTGTTAAATGATACATGTTTTTGTTGCATAATTAGGCCCGTCGTCTCAGATGCTGACGGCTCTCACATTCACTATTTCAAAAGGGCGAAAAAGAGATGAATCGGGTTCTCATTTTTTTTTTTCACGTCCATAGTACATAGTACATAAGACGAGAATAGTGGACATCACTTTATTGAAGATGAATAATCTTTGGAATACTTGTCAACAACAAACAGAACAACATGCCAGTGATTCAGTGAACAGAACTTAACTTCATGAAAGTCAATTTTCTAAGCTATAACTCTTTAAATGACGCTCATATAGTGCAATACATTTTTTTTTCGTGTGTGTGTTAGTACAATTATTAATAAAATTATTTCGTGAAACAATCCTTAATACTCTTCAACACATACAGCATTATTAAGAAAACGTTCATTATGCATCCATATTCACTTAAAAATATACGGTAAACAAGTAGGCTAATCCTTATAGATTCATATTTCGGTGGTGGTGAGGAAGGTGGTGGTGGTGCTGGAAGTAAGGCGGTGGTGTAAGATTGCTCCCTTCCTATAAGAGGGAGCACGGGCCTTTGCCAGAGGCAGTGGACTGAGTGGAACGCCAGCACTCGTCGAGCGAGCAACTCTCCTGGGGCCATACTTATAAAGATATTGTGTGTTTGACGTAAGTATCGCCATAACTAGGTGAAAAAGTTGTGGCTCTCACCATAAGATTCAGATTTCATTGCTACCAACCACGGCGAGGCACCTTATCAGCTCAGTTCTTTCATATCAATATTTAGGTTAAATAACACCGAAAAATTATGAAAACTATTTACTAAAAATACACTACATCCGTTATAAAATTGTTTTAGAAGGTAATGATGAAATTTGTAAATATGATGGCATTGCTTATGTAGGCCCCGTTAAAACTAGTGAGCAAAATGGCAGAGAATTCAACAACTTCCGCCGCGTCTGCTGCTGCTGCTTCACCTTCCCCTCTCTCCGCCGAGTGCGGCGAGCGGAGGAGGAAAGACAACTGGGCTCAGGAGGAAATGCTCCTCCTAGCCCAGTTATTTCAAGAGCGCAAGGCGCTCATCAAAGGAGACTTAACCGTCTGCAATACCCGGGGGAAGGCGGCTGCCTGGAAGGCGATTGTAGATCGCCTTACAGAGGCCTTTCCCCGGGGCAGAACCATCAAGGACTGCCAGAAGAAGTGGCAGTCCCTGTAGTCCACGGCGAAAAAGAACATCTCCGCCCACAAACAAGCGGTCACTGCCACAGGTAAGAAATGTTTCCATGTTTCACGACATAAAATTATTAGTCAAACACTACACTACGGTACACTTCCACTTTAGAAAAAGCAGTGGCAGGTAAAAGGTGAGACGTATTCAACTTTATGTAGCAGACTAACATAATATTAGGCAGGCCCAACAAAACTTACCAGTAACATGATAATCTACATATTAGTAGGTATTTTACAATTTCCCCTTACTCATCCTTAGTCATTTTCCTGTCTCAAGTTTACCTTGCAGTATTACTGAATCAATAGTTTTAGAATACATGATAATTATTTTTATGAGACTCATGGACACTAATGAAAACCAAAAGTGATGGTCAGTATAACACCCATAGGACTCATAAAACTGAACCTCCCCAGTCAGATTACTCTAATAGCATAGACCTTTACAGTACTACTACCTGTAAATCATTATACGTGAAGAGGTTGCATAAGGGAGATAAAATTCATATGAATTGTTTTCAAGTAGTATTGTCTGGCACGTGTAGTATTTAAGGTTGTGGCTGCCTGCCTGCCTCTGGTGGAACATGTGGTTGAAGGGAGTAGATAAATTTCACCCACATTTTACTAGAAAATGCTCTTAAATTTGTTCCTGTACATAATTCTATATTTTTTTTATAAGAAAATGGATGTTGTTAAGGCATGTAACTTACATAATGCCTCTGAAAAAAGGTCCTTAACCTTAAAGAAAAAAAATGAAATCCATTATTAGAAAACAAAAGAAGGAAATTGTACTGTTGTAATCACTTCAGTCCTTGATCATCTACCTTTTTCATCTACCATGCTCAACACTAGTGCAACAAGTATTTGGTATTGTTATGCTGTATTTAATGTGCATCTGTAAAAGTTTCAATGGCAGCATGAACATGCATGTTGATAGACTTGAATTCAAAATGAATGCCAGAGTACAAGTTGTTCTTCTAAAAGTGTACTACAAACTTTTACAGCCATTGTAAAATAATTCATATGCTTGCATTTTCATTGTTGACATTATTACAATGACTTATGTCACATCTTTTTAATTCTAGGTGGTGGTCCAGCTCCCCCTCCTCTCTCGCAGCTGGACGGCCTCGTTGCTGACATCTTGGGGAGCGGCAATCTGGTGTTTGGTGGCTGCCACGATCTGCCAACAGACATCCATGTCGGTGAGCCACCTGCTTCTCCCCTCATAACCGTCAGCTTCGAGGATCAAAGGTATGGGCTACTTCACCACTTAGGATTGTATTGTTGATGCTATTTCTCGGGTTACCTGCTTAGTTTATTAGCATAATGAGAACTAAATTAACCAATCGCTTTTACGGAAATCAACAAACTTTTCTGGTACAGTCCTGTGTCTGCGGGAATTCACTGATACAGTTTGACAGGTGAGGGGTTTGGTTCCTTAGTGGCCCGGCAGAAATAATACGCCCTATTGTAAACACTTTCATTCTTGTCCTTTATTGAATCCCCTTTCATCTGCAGCCATGAATATATATTTTTAGTTACAATAATGAACACCTAAAGATAACTTTAAGCTCGTATACCAAACAAAGTTTGGATATATATGAAAAGTTTGAAACACTCAGACTACTGGATGTTAAGATGCATCACCTCCTTTCCCCCTTTTAGTTTGTTATAGCGAGTGTTTATCAAATTGCAAAATTGCATGATTACTTAGCATAAGGAAACATATTTGTCAAACTGGACTGTAATAGATTTGCACGTCCATGATTGCCTGGGACCCACAGAAGGTATATGTAAGTGCCATGGAAATAACTTCAAAAATGAGTTTTTTTTATATTTTTTTTTACCATGCGTGACTGCACATGCTCTCAGTGCTCTCAGTCACACAGCAAAGTTGTTATAATAAAAGGTTTCAGTAGGAATTCCTGAAGTGAAATTTGCTGCTGTGCATTAGCATATATTTGGACTATTTTTGTTATATTTAATTTTCATACTATATCTGGAGATCAATTTGAAATTATTTTCTTCCTCATTTGGAGTTTCCTAATTCAATTTTCAGTGTGCTTACCACAAACTAATTGCATTTATTTGTTGCATAAAAGTATGAATAAAAATTTAGAAAATCAACACTTACCGTGTATTATTTTAAAATCAATTTAATAATTCAGTGGATGTAGTGCCAGCATTAACTAAAAATGGTATACGTTAATATTTATTATGATTCTGAACATATTAATACTTTTTCAACATACATCTTTTTCACTTAACCAGCAGGCTACTTGAGGAGGAGGAGGAGGAGGAGGACGACATCGTGCCTGTGCTGTCTGGCCCCAGAGTTCTCCCCTGTACTAAAGGCTGTTCACTTAACTCTGAGCCGTGGAGCCGAGCCTCATTTGTAACGAGGCCGCTGATTGGCTGGCTGGCTCTCTCGCTCACCCTGTGTTGAAAGGCTGCATAATGAATGCTCGCGTGGCACATGTCTATGTTTTATTCGTTATATCTTGTCTCATACACATAACAGACCATTTTTGTTGGTACCGTTGCACTCAGCAGTGAATGCAGAAGCTTCGATACTCAGGGAAAAACTATTACTAAGCAATAATAAAGAAGTTTTAGCGAGTTGAAGCGGAAATTTTCTTGCGATATCTTTATAACACTGTTTATTTATTATCATTTCCTGTGTAAATATTTAAAGGAATGCTGTTATAAACGATTGCGTTTCATAAAAGAATGTCTCCTGAACGGAATGCAATCATCAAATTATAGTTAGATGATAATATCAGCGGATTACTGAATTATTTATGAGCATGTGTCACTCGCCGGGAAGAGGGAGCAGCGAGGCAGCACGACACAAGGCTGTGTAGGGAGGTGAGGACGGGGGTAAGGAGAGCGCTGATTGGCTGGCGGCCTCTCTCACTCACAGTGTTGAGAGGCAGTGTATAATGGTATATGTTTATGTTTTATTCGTTATATCTTGTCTCATGTACGTGACAGATAATTTCTGTTGGTACCTTTAGACTCGGCAATGAATGGGGAACTTTCGATACTCAGGAAAAAGATAGCAATAAGCAACTATAAAGAAATTTTGGCGAGTTGAAGTGAAAGCTTTCTTCCGATATCTTTATAACGCTGTTTATTTATCATCATTTCCTGAATAAATATTCAAAGGTATGCTGCTATAAACTATTGCATTTCATTGAGGGATGTCTCCTGAACGCAATACAATTATCAACTTATAGTTAGAAGGTAATGTAAGTGAATTACAAAATAATTTATGGGAAGGTATGACTCGCGGGAAAGGGCGAGCGGCGGAGTGCGGCCGGCCAGGCGGCAGACTCATGCTGCAGGTGAGGGGGAGGGGAGGCTCAGGCAGTGAAGACAGCACAGCAGTGAGGGGAAGCAGAAAATATATAGGCCGGGTGTCCTGCATGCATTATTTATTATTTTACTTACTTGATTTTACTTATAGATACGATGCATCCTTTGGCACAACATGAAAGTAATGGTGCTAATCTGACGATTATTGACACTGGATTGATAGTTTTTCCTGTGGAACATATAGGTTATATAGCTACATGAAATAAAATCACGCCATGAACACTTTACCCCCCATTTCTTTTCTTAAATGCCTGGACGGTGTGGTATTGTGAGTAAAACAAAAAAAATGTGTGTAATATAGCCTACCTTGAACCGTGAAATTAGAAAATGCCTCAAAGCATGTCATGTCCCGCGTTTAGGAAATGCTACTTCTGAGAGAGAGAGAGAGAGAGAGAGAGAGAGAGAGAGAGAGAGAGAGAGAAGGTTAGGTATAGGTGAAGGAATTAAGTCACGGTGGGAGCATAATCCAGTTGTGACTGGATCAGGAATTAAGTCCAGTTGTGACTGGATCAAGGGTGGGTGGGGGGGGTAGAAGGATGGGCTAGACTGGAGTGAAGAAAGTGGGCGTGGCATGATAAGTGACAATTGCTTATGTATTTCACTATTATTCAGTGTATTAATTACAAACCGTCATCCAGACAATACGTTGCACATCTTCTCATTGAATTTTATCATATGAAGACATCTACTCATGAACACCTGTTCCATATTTCCTATAAATTAAGTGTGAATGGGTCCGAGAAAACACAAATTCAGCGGCAGAGACTCTATTTCGACCACGGAGATAACCTCGCTACTTTTGCGTCCGCACAGACGTCATAAATAGGTCACGACCTTGACATCAGGTGCATTCAAGAAATAGCCGCCAGCCTTTGCAGTGTCAACATCTTTACTCGATCCATTATATCGGTAAGTCTTGAGTTCCTAAGTGTCTGTTAAATGTTAATGTTAAGTTGTAAACCTTTGTGTCTATCACAGTGACAGTCATCTCCCATTGTCTGCCAACTTAATGTCAACCTCACAGTGTGAACTATATAATTATAATGTCTAAAATTTAAGGAACGTCACATATTGTCTACCAAACTTTACAATGTCAGTCAACCTAACAGCGTTTTTTTTTTTTCTTTCTTTTTAGCTGTGCTGGACACCCCATCATGGCTGAAGGAGGCAGCATTATTGAAGGTATCAGCAAAACATCTGAAGATGGCAGTGAAGCTGAAGGGGGTGATGCAGTTGAACAGACAACTGGAGATGGCAGTGCAGCTCGTGATGCAGTGCACAGATTTAGAAGTCAGACCAGGAAAATAATACTGAATGTGTACCATTTCTTTCGCGGACAGTGGGGGACAGATTCCAGCAGTGAAGTAGTGGAGAAAACCTCGAAGGCTACAGATGTGTCAGTAAGCACAGTGAAAAGGATTAGGCAAGAGGCAGCTAGACATGGCGGCAGCATCCTCCCTTCACCTGTTCAGCAAAGCAAGAGAGTGAGACTGAGGGGCAACATCGACAGTTTTGACAAGGACTGCATCAGGAAGGAAATTTTATCTTTCTATGAAAGAGGAGAACTGCCAACTTTATCTGCCCTTCTTGAGAAAGTAAAGGAGGAGCCAGTGAATTACCATGGTGGAAAAACAACATTGTGGAAAATTGTGAGAGGGCTTGGATTTCGGCACAAAAAAGTGACAAGTGGCAGAGCTATTTTAATGGAGCGAGGTGACATTGTGGCACATAGAACTGAATACTTAAGACTGATTGAAAAAAATAGAAATTGCAGCCCCTCCACACGCAGACAAGAAGTGTACATTGATGAAACATGGGTAAACCAAAATGAATGTGTGCAACGATGCTGGACAGTGGCTGATGGATCAGTTGGACCGAAACTTAAAACTGGTAAAGGCTCAAGATTCATCGTGGTACACGCCGGAAGTGAAGAGGGTTTTGTTCAGGGTGCACTAATGCTGTTTCGGTCAAAGTTTGGTGTAAAAGGTGATTGCCATGATTCCATGGACCATGAAAAATTCAAAAGGTGGTTTGAGGAGCAGCTGCTACCAAACATAAATGAAAGATCGCTAATAATCATGGACAACGCGTCTTACCACAGCAAAATTGAAAATAAAATTCCAACGTGCAGCAACAGGAAAAGTGAAATTGTTGAATGGCTTTCTGCTAATAACGTCCAACACGATCCATCAGTGTCAAAACAGAAACTAATACAAATAGCAAAACTAAACAAAGAAAAGCAGAGATACGTGATTGATGAAATAGCCCGTGCCAATGGACATCAAGTGCTGCGACTGCCACCTTATTACTGCCAGTTTAATCCAATAGAACTTATTTGGGCACAGGTAAAGAGTGACGTTCGGTCCAAAAACTCTAATTCAAATCAGTCCCTTAAAATTGTCGATGAACTTACAGTACAAGAGCGGCAATAAATAAAGTCACCAAGGAAGACTGGAAAAAGTGTATTGCTCATGTTAAGAAAATAGAGGATGAATACAGAAGTAAAGACATCGCTAGGGAACATCTTCTTGAAAACTTTGTAGTGAATATCGATGATGAGACCGATGAAACAAGCGAGGGAAGTGGTGATGAGTTTGTGTAACCTCTTTGTATGCTTGTGAACTCGACGACAGACGCAACACATAATTTCATCTTATTTTCCAGACAATCTTTTGACATGGTTTGACTTCTCTCTCTCTCTCTCTCTCTCTCTCTCTCTCTCTCTCTCTCTCTCTCTAAAGAAGGAAAGACGCAACAAATGTACTTGTTTAAGATTAAAGGATAAATATTGGATGAACATTGCCAAACAAAATATTTTCTTAGACTATATTACGTTTATGTGTAAATAAATGAGGAAGATGTAAATTTCGTTGTTTTCCTATATTCCTGTAAAGTAATATAAATGAAACCATTGTTGTAAAATGCCAATATAAAGCCTCAGCTATGGTAACTCTTGCCTTATATGCACCTATATCACTGGAACCATATCCCACACAACCATGCTTTCCTTTAGAATTATGTAAAGTGGCACCTCCTTCCTAAAGCTGTGTGTGTGTGTGTGTGTGTGTGTGTGTGTGTGTGTGTGTGTGTGTGTGTCCTCGCAAACCTTAGCGGGAAGAAGTCCTATCTTCATGGCGTGATTTTATTTCATGTAGCTATATAACCTATATGTTCCACAGGAAAAACTATCAATCCAGTGTCAATAATCGTCAGATTAGCACCATTACTTTCATGTTGTGCCAAAGGATGCATCGTATCTATAAGTAAAATCAAGTAAGTAAAATAATAAATAATGCATGCAGGACACCCGGCCTATATATTTTCTGCTTTCCCCCCTCACTGCTGTGCTGTCTTCACTGCCTGAGCCTCCCCTCCCCCTCACCTGCAGCATGAGTCTGCCGCCTGGCCGGCCGCACTCCGCCGCTCGCCCTTTCCCGCGAGTCATACCTTCCCATAAATTATTTTGTAATTCACTTACATTACCTTCTAACTATAAGTTGACAATTGTATTGCGTTCAGGAGACATCCCTCAATGAAATGCAATAGTTTATAGCAGCATACCTTTGAATATTTATTCAGGAAATGATGATAAATAAACAGCGTTATAAAGATATCGGAAGAAAGCTTTCACTTCAACTCGCCAAAATTTCTTTATAGTTGCTTATTGCTATCTTTTCCTGAGTATCGAAAGTTCCCCATTCATTGCCGAGTCTAAAGGTACCAACAGAAATTATCTGTCACGTACATGAGACAAGATATAACGAATAAAACATAAACATATACCATTATACACTGCCTCTCAACACGGTGAGTTAGAGGCCGCCAATAATCAGCGCTCTCCTTACCCCCGTCCTCACCTCCCTACACAGCCTTGTGTCGTGCTGCCTCGCTGCTCCCTCTTCCCGGCGAGTGACACATGCTCATAAATAATTCAGTAATCCGCTGATATTATCATCTAACTATAATTTGATGATTGCATTCCGTTCAGGAGACATTCTTTTATGAAACGCAATCGTTTATAACAGCATTCCTTTAAATATTTACACAGGAAATGATAATAAATAAACAGTGTTATAAAGATATCGCAAGAAAATTTCCGCTTCAACTCGCTAAAACTTCTTTATTATTGCTTAGTAATAGTGTTTCCCTGAGTATCGAAGCTTCTGCATTCACTGCTGAGTGCAACGGTACCAACAAAAATGGTCTGTTATGTGTATGAGACAAGATATAACGAATAAAACATAGACATGTGCCACGCGAGCATTCATTATGCAGCCTTTCAACACAGGGTGAGCGAGAGAGCCAGCCAGCCAATCAGCGGCCTCGTTACAAATGAGGCTCGGCTCCACGGCTCAGAGTTAAGTGAACAGCCTTTTTTTTTTTTTAGTCACCACCTTCACTGCTTCTGCTGCTGCATCTTCCTCCACCCCTCAGGCAGTTCCACAGCCAGCTCAAAGCTTCCGTCTTGTTGATAAAGAAGAAGCCCTTCACCTTACTAAGAAGAGGAAGCTTGAACTGGCTATCTTAGAGGAGGAGCTTGCCATCAGAGCAGCAGTTCGGCGGGCAGAAGAGACCAAGGTAGCCACCGAAGAGGCCAAGGCAGCCACCAAGAGGTCAAGGCTGCCTATTATGAGTCCCTCACCAAAAAACTTGGTTAATGGGAACAAGCTTGGCTTGGCAGCTTCTGCATCAACTATGATGAGATCAGGTACGCGACGGTTTCTTATTCTAAAATCAGTTAACATTTCTTTGGGTTATTTACGTTAAGTTCCAGAAAATTTGATTTGCACCAGTCAGTAAAAAGCTGAACCTGGGCCTAAGTACTCATTACATTCATCATTTAATATTCTACCAACAATTACCGTGTCATCAGCATTTTTAATTATTGTGTAATTAGTAAAACCACTTCAACAATCGTCTGTTTATAAGCTAACAGCTTCCTTTTCTTTGTATAATCTAAAAGTTTATACACAACGATTGTAGAAGTGGTTTTAGTAATTGCACAATAATAAAATATGCCGATGACACGGTAATTGTTGGTAGAATATTAAATGATGAATGTAATGAGTATTTAGGCCCAAGTTCACCTTTTCACTGACTGGTGCAAATCAAATTTTCTGGAACTTAACGTAAATAGCCCAAACAAATGTTAATTGATTGTAGAATAAGAAACCGTCACGTACCCGATCTCATCATAATTGATGCAGAAGCTGTAGAGAGGGTGAAAGTATAAATCTGGAGCTGCCCTGTGTACGCCACTCGGCCTCTTGCAGTTTCCCTATGTTCTTATGTTCTTATTTGGGTTTAATGATTAACAGTGATTTAAAAGGTAGCAGAAATACAAACATGGGAGTGAATAAATGTGATAGCTTCATTTTGAAAAATTTACACATATGCTAAAAGATAATAGGTAGGTTGAGTGCAGAAGCAAATTAAATCAACAAAATCACTCATGGAGGAACATTGGATCAGGTGGATATAATCATGGAAGATGTAACCCATCACCTCCACTCCTGCTGCTACATTAGTTCTAGGAGAAACTGGCAGATGGGAGAGGGGCGGCCAGGGGGGTCACCCAAGGTCAGTACCGCCCCGCATCTTGCCACACACACTCCAAGACGTCTCGCTTCCTCTCATAGGTCAGCTATTTGCTAACTTAAAATTAATTTATTTAGATAATTTGATAATCCAATAAGGTCATAGTGTCATGATTGTTTAGTTTGTATGATAATAACAAAGTGTTTGTATACATACCACAACACTTGACAAATTTGGAATACAACATTGTCAAGTGTCATCATGATGATCTTACTGGAGAAGTAATAGTGCAAGACGTGCCATGATCTCTTGAGCTCCACATTGAAAGTAAAACCAGCACAGCAGAAGACTCTACGTCCAAAAATTCAACTGAGGCACAGAAATCTTCCAAATCCAGGAAAAGGAAGCTATGTGAATCGCAGCCATACTAGAGATATAAGGAACTACAATACTACAAGGTGAAGCAACGAGGAAGAACTTACGAGGACAATTTGCAGAAAATGAAGGAAGAAATGGAGCATCTCACCTCTGGAACTGTTCGAGTCAATAATGTCTCCAAATATTTATGATCATATTATAAAAGAAACAGTGCGCTATGCAACTGCATGCAAAAACAAAGGTGACTTTGTGTTTACTGTAGAAGAGCTAAAGTGTTTCATAGGAATCTTGCTTTTTTTATCATATCACAAACTACCAGCAGAGAGACACTATTGGTCAAAAGAAGAGGATCTAGGAGTGTCTTTGGTGAAAAAAACAATGTCTCGCAATAGATTTCAGATTATAAAAGGCGTTGTCCACTTTTGTGACAATGCAGAAGCTGAAAGCAATAAATCAGATAAGGAGTTCAAAGTAAGAAATCTTATTACATTACTTCAAGAAGGATTCATATAATTTGTAGTATTTGAGCCTTGTATCTCTGTTGATGAAATGATGGTAAAGTACTATGGGCACAATAGTTTAAAACAATTTATTTAGGTAAAACCTGTGAGATTTGGGTACAAACTATGGGCACTTTGTGGAACCTCAGGGTATTGCTACAACTTTGACATTTATTGTGGTAAGAACTCTGAACTTGATGGGAATGAGGACTTATTATTAGGTTCAAAGGTAGTACTGCGAATGTTACAGGCCGTAGCTGATCCAGAATCTCATTCATTATTTATTGATAACTATTTTACTACCTATGACTTATCAGTACACCTAAGAAATCTTGGATATCAGGTGACAGGAACATTGAGGGAGAATCGTTTGAAACAGTGTCCCCTGGAGTCCTCATGTGCTATGGAAAAGAAACCATGAGGGGTATATGACTACACGTTCGACACACATGAGGAAATTCTTATGATAAAGTGGTTTGATAACAAATGTGTGACAGTTGGAACTAATTATGATACAGTAGAGCCTCTTGCAAAAGTTCAGCGTTGGCTGAGACATACAAAGACAAAGGGAAGTGTTCTACAGCCAAATGCAATGTTCAATTATACCAAACACATGGGCGGGGTTTATCACCACGAGTGGTTAGTAGGTAAATATTCTGTGTCAATTCGAGAAAAGAAATGGTACTGGCCCTTATTCACGCGATTCATAGATATGGCAGTGGTGAATTCATGGGTCATTTACAGGATGTTACATCAAGGAGACAACAATGCACAGCTGAGTGTTTTAGACTTCAAACGAGCTATCTGTGTACCATATATGAAATTAAGCTGCATGGAAGTGACAATGGGACGACCCTGCAGTGCTTTGACATCTTGCACAAGTGTTACTGATGTTCGGTATGATGGCAAAGACCATATAATTGAGAAGAGGCAAAAGCAGCAACGATGTCAAAACAAACCATGTACAGCTAAGCCAAGAACATATTGTTATAAATGCAATGCTACTCTATGTGTAGAGTGCTTCGGCTCATATCATCAGAGAAGATAAACTCTTCATAGAATAAAAGCAATTTTTAGTTCATGCTTCTGTTTGAAATATCATCACGGCTTGGAAAGATGTTGTGAATTTCAATTATCATACCATACTATTACCAAGATGTTATAATTGCTCCAGTCATATAACTTTGTCTTCAAATCAGGATACTTTTCTGTAAGCTTTGTAATCTCACTTGTAGTCTTATTATCCCAGTGTCCTCATTTGAGGACAGCTTATTGTAAGCTTACTATTAGAAATGTTTGGTTTTTTTTTAGCATTTGTTACTATTCTTAACCAATCATTTTACAGTATTCTACAAACAAACTCAGTTTATTTCAAAAATAAAAAAAGTTTGGATGTAATGGGTTAAACACATACATCATTATATAGAGAGCGTTCATTATACATCCATATTCATCAATCATACACTACATTAATAAAAAAAATAGGCTATTTCTGTTGAATTGATACTGTTTAAAACACGTAAAGCATTGTTAAGGAAGCATTCATTGTATACTTTCACATTCATTAATCATATACAGCACTTATAAAAAGTAGGCTATTCCTAATAAATTCATCTCTTCAATGCATACACCATTATTAAAAAAAAGCATTTATATCACATTCATAGTCACTTCATATTAAACTCCACATAACTATACAACCCTACTACTCTGTTCCCTTCTACTATCTCTATTCTAAATTTCAATCCAGGTGGATGTTACGCCTACGTGCGCAATGACATCACTTGCTCTCATGCTCATAACCTTGACTCTTCAGAATTTTCCACCATCTGGCTAAGACTTCATTATCACTCTCTGACTAAATACATCTGTCTGTTTATCTCTCACCTAACTCTACTAACTATGTAAAATTATTTGACTACTTGAACTCTAAAGTGGAGCACATCTTGACCCATTCTCCCTTCGATCAAATCTCCATTCTAGGAGATAACAATGTTCACCACCAGCTTTGGCTTTCATCCTATTTCACTGACCAGCCTAGTAAACAAGCCTACAACTTTGCTTTCCTCAACAATCTAGAGCAGTTGGTTCAGCACCCTACACGTATTTCCGACCGTCTTGGAGACAGGCCAGACATATTAGACATCTTCCTTACCTCTAACCCTTCTGCTCACTCCGTCAAACTGTTCTCTCCGTCGGGCTCCTCCGATCACAACCTTATTTCTGTATCCTGTCCTATCGCTCCTGTGCACCCTATGGACCCACCGAAGAGGCGATGCTTCTGGCATTTTGCTTAATTTCGTTGGGACGACCTGTGAATGTACTTTTCCGATTTACCGTGGAATAATTACTGCTTCCAGGAGAGAGACCCCCCTGTGTGTGCCCAGCGCATCACAGAGGTGATTGTCTCTGGAATGGAGGCATACATTCCACGTACTTTCTCTACTCCTCATGCTAAAAAGCCTTGGTTTAATCACGCTTGTTCTCGTGCTATCAAAGATAGAGAGGCAGCTCACAAACGGTACCAAGGCCTTCGCACTCCTGCTAACCATGATCTTTATAATTCTGCCCGGAACCGTGCCAAATCTGTTCTTCGAGTTACCAAAACCTCTTTCATGAATAGAAAATGTCAAAACCTTGCTTTTTCTAATTCATCCCGGGACTTCTGGCACCTAGCCAAAAACATCTCCAATTTCACTTCTTCATCTTTCCCTCCTCTCCTTAATAACCCTGACGGCAGCACCGCCGTCTCATCTATCTCTAAGGCTGAACTCTTCTCTTAAACTCGCTGCAAAACTCCACTCACGACGATTCTGAACATATTCCTCCTATACATTCCCCATTTGCCTGTTATTAAGATTCTTAAGAACGATGTTTTCTATGCCCTCTTTAGCCTCAACTCTCAGAAGGCTTATGGACCTGATGGAGTGCCTCCTATTGTTATTAAAAAATGTGCTTCCGTGCTGACACCCTGCCTGGTCAAACTCTTTCGTCTCTGCCAATCAACATCTACCTTTCCTTCCTGCTGGAAGTACGCCTTCATACAACCTGTGCCTAAGAATTTTAACCGTTCCAATCTCTCAGATTACCGCCCTATATCTTTACTTTCCTGTCTATCTAAAGCTTTTGAATCAATCCTTAATTAAGATTCAAAAGCATTTTTCCACTATTGACCTTCTATCTGATTACCAGTATAGGTTCCGCAAGGGGCGTTCTACTGGCGATCTTGTTTTCTTAACTGACCTAGCCGTTTCGGTGAAACTTTCTCAGTTGTGCTAGACATATCGAAAGCTTTCGATAGAGTCTGGCACAGGCGATTGCTTTCTAAACTGCCCTCTTTCTGATTCTATTCTTCTCTCTGTTCCTTTATCTCCGGTTTCCTTTCCGGCCGTTCTATCTCTGCGGTGGTAGACGGTCACTGTTCTTCCCCTAAACCTATCAACAGTGGTGTTCCACAGGGCTCTGTCCTATCACCCACTCTCTTCCTGTTATTCATCAATGATCTTCTTTCCATAACAAACTGTCCTATCCACTCATACGCCGACGACTCCACTCTGCATTATTCAACTTCTTTCAATAAAAGACCATCACAACAGGTAGTACATGACTCCAGACTGGAGGCTGCAGAAATTTTTGCCTCAAACCTTGCTATCATTTCCGATTGGGGTAGAAGGAACCTTGTATCCTTCAATACCTCAAAAACTCTATTTCTCCACCTATCAACTCGACACAATCTTCCAAACACCTATCCCCAATTCTTCGACAATACTCAGCTATCACCTTCTTCAACACTAAATGTCTATCATTAACTCAAAATCTTAAGTGGAAACTTCACATCTCCTCTCTCACTAAAATATCTTCCTTGAGGTTGGGCGTTCTGTATCGTCCCCGTCAGTTCTTTTCCCCCGCACAGTTGCTATCAATATACAGGGGCCTTGTCGGCTCTCGTATGGAGTATGCATCTCACGTGTGGGTGGGATCCACTCACACAGCTCTTCTGGACAGAGTGGAGTCTAAGGGCCGCTTTCACAGTCACGTTTGTTTGTGTTGATCCGCTACCAACAAGAAATCCGATTTCACAGTCGTCTTTCCCGGCGTTGTTTGTTTGCATCAGTACCAAAGATTTGAACCTCTGGTAACGGAGCTCTGGTAGCCGCGGGGGCTCCCCAATGGAGCTTACCAATGACATTAATTAGTAAATAATACAAATTCTTGCTCTCAAATGGTTATATTATTTATTTAAATAGATGTGAAAAAAAAAATATTAAACAATACAACAACGCGTTGCACGGCTTCAAAGGTAGTATAAGAAAAAAAAAATAGAAGAATTTGAATGACATGAACTCACTTCACGTGCTGACCAGTAAACGTCCTGCTGATAATTTCAATTTGATTGATTGATGGTTTATTGTTGCAAAATACACAATAAAGGAGAAGGAGGACTTTAATACTTGTCACCATTATTCACCTGTTATGCCTTCTTATTCAAATATATATATATATATATATATATATATATATATATATATCTATATATATATATATATATATATATATATATATATATATATATATATATATATACACATATATATATATATATATATATATATATATATATATATATATATATATATATATATATATATATATATATATATATATATATATATATATATATATATATATATATATATATATATATATATATATATATATATATATATATATATATATATATATATATATATATATATATATATATATATATATATATATATATATATATATATATATATATATATATATATATATATATATATATATATATATATATATATATATATATATATATATATATATATATAACAAAATCAGCCCTATTAAGTAAATAATAAATGTGAAGTGTCAATAATAAATAAATGTAACTGATATAGGTGAAGAGTGTCTTGCTGACATATGCTAATATAAGAAAACTTTAATTAATACTTCTCACCATTATTTCACCTTTTCCGCCTAGGAAATATTAGGCTATCAGCAGATTTGAGCATTCTTTCATCATTCTTTCATCATATCTATTCTTCACAATTACTCTTTATATTTATTCTTCACGTTTACTTTTTGTACGTTTATTTTTCATATTACTCCTTCATAATCCTCCGCTCAGCTGATGTAATGTTGACATTTCCCGCCGCTCCGGCATATCAACACTGCCGAATCACGCGCCTTCGTTTTGTCATGATCGTCTCTACGCTGGTAGTCGCCGATACCACGAAAACAGCGACTGTAAAAGCGGATCGAGGCGATGGTAATGCCTGTTACCAGGATGGTAGGGCCTTTGGTTAGGGTGCGTATCAGACGACTGTGAAAGCGGCCCTTAGGCTCTTCGTCTCATCAGCTTTCATCTTCTTATGGATAGTCTTCTAGCTCTTAAATTCCGTTGCGATGTTGCCTCTCTTTCTATCTTTTATCGATATTCCCACGCTGACTGCTCTCCTGAATTTGCTAACTGCATGCCTTCCCCCCTCCTGCGGCCTCGCCTCACACGACTTTCTGATCAAGCTTATCCCTATACTGTCCAAACCCCTTATGCAAGAATTAACCAGCATCTTCACTCTTTCATCCCTCACGCTGGTAAACTCTGGAACGATCTTCCCTCATCTGTATTTCCTCCTGCCTACGACTTCAAGTCTTCCAAGAGGAGGGTTTCAGGACACCTCTCCTCCCGAAACTGATTTATCTTTTTTGGCCATTCTATTCAGGAGCAGTGAGTAGCGGACTTTTTTATTTCATTTTTATTTCATTATTGTTCTCTTTTTTTTTTTACGCTCTTGCACTGTCTCCTCTGTTGTAAAAAAGAAAAAAAAAAACTCCAGACGGCACGAGGACGGCAGCAGCGACGCACACGGGACGGGAGCGAGACACGTCCTCCTTCACCCACGGCCGCCAGCAGACTCGATGATGCGTTCGAGGATCCTTCAGAACTGCAGGGTTTACCGGAGTGCTGAGTTATTTGCAACTTACCATAGGCTTGTTGTTGCAACACTCAAGCTTCATGTCAGGACAAGAAGAATCTCGAAATGCAACTCTACTGTGTTCCATTTCGAGAGATTGGAGGACCTGGCATGTGCACAGTAGTATGCAGTGACAGTCTCAAATCGGTTTGAAGTGCTCGGCACCCTGGAGGACCCTGTAGAACGGTGGGATACCTTCAAACGCGAGACTTTGCAAGCTGCCGAGGAGTGCACTGGAGAGCGCCCGAGATATAGGAGTGGCTTTGCCTCGGTGGAGACGCTAGACTCTAGAGTATATCGAGGGGAATCGCGCTGCCATACTCGCTGGGAACCGGGACCAATACAGGGCTCTGTCACGTAGGACTAGAGCACTCCTGAGGAGTGACAAGGATAGGTATGCCAGGGGTCTCGCCGAGGAGGTCTAGGGCCATTTAAATGCGAATGACCTCCGACCTGCTTACCGAGCCCTGAAGAAGCTCCGCTCCAAGTCTTCCTCTCAGGTGAGCGCTATCCGAACAGCTGACGGCTGCCTCGTGTCGGACATGGATGGGGAGAGGGCTCGTTGGGCTGAGTACCTTCAGTAGCTGTACATGGCAGACCCTCCACGTGGGCAGCGTCCAGCTGCTGGGTTGCAGGTGGCGGATGTTTACCCGCCCATTGACGAAAGCCCACCCTCTTTGGTTGCGGTCAGAGAGGCTGTGGCTAAGTTGAGGGGTGGGAAGGCACCTGGCGCCTGTAACATCAGCGCAGAGCTGCCCGAAGCTGGAGGTGAGGCCATGCTCCACGGGTTGCATGCGGTCTTGACTGCCCTATGGCAGTCCGGTACCATTCCTCCTGACTGGAAGAGGGGGTTGGTAGTCCCTATCTGGAAAGGGAAAGGGGGCCGCCAGGACTGCAACATCCACCGTGGTATTACACTGCTCAGTGTGCCAGGCAAGGTGCTTGCCCACCTATTGCTGATGAAGCTGCAGAGACCTGAACAGTCTGGGTTCAAGCCTGGTAAGTCAACAACTGATCGTATCCTAGCGCTTCGCGTACTGGTGGAGCGAATAGGTGAGTTTCGACAGGGGACGCTTGCAGCCTATGTCGATCTCATGAAGGCGTTCGATTCAGTGCAAGGTGAGGCACTCTGGGATCTTTTGCGACTCCTTGGGATTCCTGCAAGGACTATTGGTTTGCTGACTGGCCTGTATTCTAGGACAGAGAGTGCTGTGAAGTGTGTGTGGGGGGCTTGCCCAGCTTCTTTCCCGTGAATGCGGGAGTGAAGCAGGGCTGTGTCCTTACCCCATCGCTTTCCAACACTTGTATGGACTGGGTACTGGGCAGATTGAATGATTGATTATTGGATCGTTGTGTCTTGGCGCCGCAACTGCAGAGTTGTGGACCAGACTCATTGGAGCATCCACTGGCAATACCAGGGTCACTGACCTTGTTTTTGCTGATGATGCAGTAATCCTAGCGAAGTCGCTGGAGGTTTTGGTGATGGCTCTCGGGCACTGCACGAGGAGGCAAAGCCCTTAGGACTTCAGGTCTCCTGGGCCAAGACCAAGGTACAGATGTTTGGAGGCTTGCTGGATGACACAGTACAGTCTGTTCATGCGTGTGGCGAGGACGTTGAGATCTCAGAAAGTTTCACGTATCTTGGTAACGTAGTTCATAACAACGGTGAGTCTGGCCAAGAAGTCTTACGGCGGATTGGTCTGGCCCACGATGTTATGGACTCGCTCAACACGAGTATATGGCGTTGTCGATACCTGTGCAGAAGGACAAAGATCCGGATCTTCAAGTCTCTTGTGCTCCATGTTTTACTCTATGGTTGTGAAACATGGAGACTTGGAGAGGCGGATTAATGCTTTTGGTAATAAGTGTCTACGCAGAATCATGGGATATCGCTCGAATGACTGTGTCAAACCGGCGACTACACCGTGAGACTGATTCGACATATATTACCTGCATAGTTCGTCTATGCCAACTCCGGCTATACGGACACGTGGCACGTTTTCCGGAAGCTGATCCTGCTTCTCGGGTTGTCTCTGTAAGAGACAATCCAATGTGGATGAGGCCAAGGGGATGCCCACGGAGTTCGTGGTTTTAGCAAGTCGATAGATCCTGCCGGGAGGTACTCGGGTTTGGAAGGGGGCCTGCATGGAGACTCGCCCCCCGGCGTATGCCCCCACTGATTGATTGATTGAGTCATCAAACAGAGCTGTGGGGATGAGTGCTAGTTCATAGGCGATAACGTTTTTGAAGTTCACATTTCTAGAACTGTCTTGTAGTCCAATAACTCCTAAGAAGAAGAATTATATATCATACATGACTTTATGGCCAACTTTTATTCCCTTTCTTATCACGGACATGGTGGCGACTCTTTTTTTCAATATTGTTCCATATCAATTTGGCAAATATTTATGAACTCAGGAAGCAGCTCCTCATCAATGCTTAGTGCCTTCTCAACATTCACTGATGATATAACAACGTAACCAGTGGCTAAGTTGGCAAGTTGATCTGGGTCTGCATCATGACTGAGATGGTGGATACACATATCAATTATCTTTCTGATTGCATCCCTGTCTTTCTTATCACTCTCCATACGAGCAACTGACTCTTCTTTGTGAGTTCTCTGGAATCTTTCATCAGCTGTCTCACCTCTCATGCCAGCCAACTAGCTGCACACATGACGGCTGAGAGCCCATGTTTTCAAGGTTTCTGGATTGAGTGTGACTCCAACAATTTCAGCTCGCCAGTGCTCATACCTCATGAAGGTTGATTCTATGAACATGTCACTCCAGATGCCATTCCATAACCCCTCCATATGCCGCATGACATGTTTGCCATTCAGGAAATGAGCAAGGATATCTGATGGTAGTCTCCCAATCGTTCTCAGGTAGATCAAAAGTGATCTGGCATTGTTCGAGTGCCCTGCAGCAAAGCCATATACTATCATTGCTTTCACACACTCTGCATGCAGGGACCAATCTGCCTCTCTGCTTTGACATATGCCATCATGATGAAGACAGGCTCTATAAGGTAGTCAGTCCATACCCTACATACTCATGATTGCTCTATTTTCCAAATTCTCCATGGGGTCATCACACTTGACTAAAGTGTCTTGAAGGATTGGTTCAAGGATTACTTCTGCCACCATTCGTCAAGCACGTGAAGACTGTGGGAACTCCTTGCCTGTGAACATTTTCTTAAAGTTATATAATTAAGATTTTTTATTTCCCACTTCTGGATAGCGACACAAGCAACAAAAAAGTCCAGCAAACGAGGGAGCAAAAAAAAAAAAAAAAAGATAATTATAATCAAATAAAGCTAGTCCTGTACTGTAAATTGTTCAACGCTGACTGATGTCCATCAGGTTGATTAATAATGTTGGGTTTGTAAACATTTTGGGCCTATAAAAAAAAATATAACAATATGCAAGGTTAGGCAAAATAGACCCTCCGGCTGCCGGACTAGAGAGCAAAACATAAGAAAACAAACAAAAAATAAAGATAGAATAAAAAGCCCGCAAAACGCTACAAATGCAAAAACAAATTGAGTTATGTTGAGAAGAGGTAAATTTAGGATGGAGAGGTGTCTTGATACTTCCCTAATTGATTGTACATCCAGTTCTCATTATTTTATGCTACCAATTACCCAACCTTTACCTGTACACATATACCTGACTGCCTCACTGCCACCCTCCCGTCCCTTGGTAACTGGTATGGGAAACATGATGGAGACTGCTGCTTTTGATGATGTATGTATCGTGGAAAGTGATAGGCTATCCTGTTTGTTGATAATGTTGACATGGTTATTTGCTTGAGGTATCAGTTATTTGTTTCATGAAACAGTGATAGTCTACTGTTTGTTGATAGTGTTATTTGCTCAGTATACTTATTATTTGTTAAATGATACATGTTTTTGTTGCATAATTAGGCCCGTCGTCTCAGATGCTGACGGCTCTCACATTCACTATTTCAAAAGGGCGAAAAAGAGATGAATCGGGTTCTCATTTTTTTTTTTCACGTCCATAGTACATAGTACATAAGACGAGAATAGTGGACATCACTTTATTGAAGATGAATAATCTTTGGAATACTTGTCAACAACAAACAGAACAACATGCCAGTGATTCAGTGAACAGAACTTAACTTCATGAAAGTCAATTTTCTAAGCTATAACTCTTTAAATGACGCTCATATAGTGCAATACATTTTTTTTTCGTGTGTGTGTTAGTACAATTATTAATAAAATTATTTCGTGAAACAATCCTTAATACTCTTCAACACATACAGCATTATTAAGAAAACGTTCATTATGCATCCATATTCACTTAAAAATATACGGTAAACAAGTAGGCTAATCCTTATAGATTCATATTTCGGTGGTGGTGAGGAAGGTGGTGGTGGTGCTGGAAGTAAGGCGGTGGTGTAAGATTGCTCCCTTCCTATAAGAGGGAGCACGGGCCTTTGCCAGAGGCAGTGGACTGAGTGGAACGCCAGCACTCGTCGAGCGAGCAACTCTCCTGGGGCCATACTTATAAAGATATTGTGTGTTTGACGTAAGTATCGCCATAACTAGGTGAAAAAGTTGTGGCTCTCACCATAAGATTCAGATTTCATTGCTACCAACCACGGCGAGGCACCTTATCAGCTCAGTTCTTTCATATCAATATTTAGGTTAAATAACACCGAAAAATTATGAAAACTATTTACTAAAAATACACTACATCCGTTATAAAATTGTTTTAGAAGGTAATGATGAAATTTGTAAATATGATGGCATTGCTTATGTAGGCCCCGTTAACCCTATTCGTTCCGACCCGGGCCACATTTGCCCCCCCCTGAGGATTTTTGTCAAAACGATCATTTTTTTTTTATTACCAAGTTTAAAAGAAAAACAGACCTACTGATAAACGTAGAAAATACCGTAGATTAAGATGCGATATCAAAAATAACCATAGGAGCCTCCGTTATCTTGCTAAACACGAATATTTAGAAACACCGACGCGAATCATTTTGAAGCACGGCGATACGCTGTGAAAAAAAAACCAACGTTCAAACGCCTCCGGATGACGATATTATTACTGTTATAAGTATTAATATACCTGTATTGTATAGTGCTATACTGCATGTTCTGCATCTTTTATGTTAACAAAGCTTTAGCTGATACACTAAACAGACCAACAAACAAGCTAGCTGTAATAAAAACATAATAAAAACGTACACAGCCCGCTGTGTACGAGAGTTATTCAACGGCAGTTGGCGACACGAGCTTGTGATTGCGGCGAGGCGATGACGAATTATGGCACATACAATACTTATTTTGACACTACCATAAGGTGATAACTGTGTCTCGTACATATGTTAATTTCTTGTACTTTGGCCAGACAATTCCTATATATAGCTAATAAAGAAAAAAACGTACGTGCTTGGAGTCAGAGAGAGAGAGAGAGAGAGAGAGAGAGAGAGAGAGAGAGAGAGGCCAGTCATAGGCTATTTGACCGTTTGAACCTAGCTCCCCTCTCTTCCATCTTTCATAGATATATATATACATATACATATATATATATATATATATATATATATATATATATATATATATATATATATATATATATATATATTAACCAGGCAACAATGATAATACCCAAAATAATATCAGTGCCAGTTTCACTTGCTGCGAAATATTCATGTCATTCATATTCAGTTCCTTTCAATATAAGCAAATATACTCTTATCGGCAAAAAAAAAAAATTACTGTCTATAAATCACTGGCCTCGTATGGTTTATTTTGGGGGGGACCTGGATGCATTGAGAGAGAGAGAGAGAGAGAGAGAGAGAGAGAGAGAGAGAGAGAGAGAGAGAGAGAGAGAGAGAGAGATTATTTTGGGATATCAAGACGAATAGGAAAGCGAAATTTAGCGTAATAAAAAAAATACTATGAAAGATGGAAGAGAGGGGAGCTAGGTTCAAACGGTCAAATAGCCTATGACTGGCCTCTCTCTCTGACATTTATCATCAACGCCACCATCACGACCACCATCATCACCACCATCATCATCATCACCACCATCATCATCACCACCATCATCATCACCACCATCACCATCATCATCATCACCATCATCATCACCACCATCATCACCACCATCATCACCACCATCATCACCATCATCACCACCATCATCATCACCATCATCACCATCATCACCACCATCATCACCACCATCATCACCACCAACATCAACATCATCATCATAACAATCATCACCATCATCACCATAATCATCACCACCATCATCACCACCATCATCATCACCACCATCATCATCACCACCACCATCATCACCACCACCATCATCACCACCATAATCATCACCACCATCACCATCATCACCATCATCATCACCACCACCATCATCACCACCACCATCATCACCACCACCATCATCACCACCACCATCATCACCACCATAATCATCACCACCATCATCACCACCATCATCATCACCACCATCATCATCACCACCATCATCACCACCATCATCACCACCATCATCATCACCACCATCAACATCATCACCACCATCATCATCACCACCATCATCATCACCACCATCATCATCACCACCATCATCATCACCACCATCATCACCATCATCACCATCATCATCACCATCATCATCATCACCACCATCATCATCACCACCATCATCATCACCACCATCATCACCACCATCATCACCACCACCATCATCACCACCATCATCATCACCACCATCATCATCACCACCATCATCATCACCACCACCATCATCACCACCACCATCATCACCACCATAATCATCACCACCATCACCATCATCACCATCATCATCACCATCATCACCACCATCATCATCACCACCATCATCATCATCATCATCATCATCACCATCATCATCACCATCATCATCACCACCATCATCATCATCACCACCATCACCATCACCACCATCACCACCATCATCATCACCACCATCACCATCACCACCATCATCATCACCACCATCATCATCACCACCATCATCACCACCATCATCACCACCATCATCATCACCACCATCATCATCACCACCATCATCATCACCACCATCATCACCATCATCATCACCACCATCATCATCACCACCATCATCACCATCATCACCACCATCATCATCACCACCATCACCATCATCACCAAAAAGGAGGAAGAAGAGGATGAAGAAGAGGAAGAGGAAGAAGAGGAGGAAATAGAGGAAGAGGAGGGAGAGGAGGAAGAAGAAGAGGAAGGAGAGGAAGATGCATAAGAGGAGGAAAAAGAGGAAGAAGAAAAGGAAGAGGAAGAAGAAGAGGTAGGGGAGGAAAAGGAGGAAGAAGCTAGAAGAGGTAGAAGAAGAGGACGAGAAGCTAGGAAGAGGTGGAAAAGTATAGAAGAAGAGGAGGAAGAAGAGGAAGAAGAGGAGGAAAAGAGGGAAGGGGACAATAAGGAGGAAGAAGAGGAAGAAGGAAGAAGAGGAAGACTAGGAAGAGTAGGAAGAAGAGGAAGAAAAGGAGGAAGAGGATGAAGAAGAGGAAGAGGAAGAAGAGGAGGAAATAGAGGAAGAGGTGTGAGAGGAGGAAGAAGAGAAAGAGGAAGAGGAGGAAGAAGAAGAGCAAAATCAAGAGAAAGGAAGAAGAAGATGAGAAGGAAGAAGAAAAGGAAGAGTGAGAGGAAGAATGAGGAAGAAGAGTAGGACGAGAAGCTAGGAAGAGGAGGAAAAGTAGGAAGCAGAGGAAGAGGAAAAGGAAAAAGAAGAAGAGGAAGAGGAGTTGGAAACGAGGGATGAGGGAAAAGGAGAAAGAAGAGGAAGAGGAGGAAGAAGAGGAAAAGGAGGAAGAAGAGGAGGAAGGAAAGGAGGAAGAGCAGGAAGAAGAGTAAGAGGAAGAAGAGGAGGAAATAGAGAAAGAAGAGGAGGAGGAGGAAGAACAGGAAGAGGAGGAAGATGAAGAAGAAGAGGAAGAAGGAAGGGAAGAGGAAGAAGAGGAAGAGGCAGAAGAAAAGGAAGAGGAAGAAAAAGAGGCGAGAAGCTAGCGAGAAAAGGAAAAGGAGGAAGAGGAGGAAGAAGAGGAAGAGGAAGAATAAAAGGAGAAAGAAGAGGAAGAGGAGGAAGAAGAAAAGGAGAAAGAAGAGGAGGAGGAAAAGAAGGAAGAAGAGGAAGAAGAAGAAGAAAAGAAGGAAGAATAGGAAGAGGAGGAAGAAGAAGAAAAGAAGGAAGAATAGGAGGAAGAGGGAGAAAAGGATTTTATTTCTTGAGAGTTTCTTTTCACTCATTATTCACTATTGCTTTACACCATTGATTAGGTTCCAGTACTTAGTGTTCACGAGCGTTATTGTTGTTCAGAAAAATCAATACGATGCTGGCTATACGAGGGCGAAAAATCTCAAGGGGTCGGAACGTATAGGGTTAAAACTAGTGAGCAAAATGGCAGAGAATTCAACAACTTCCGCCGCGTCTGCTGCTGCTGCTTCACCTTCCCCTCTCTCCGCCGAGTGCGGCGAGCGGAGGAGGAAAGACAACTGGGCTCAGGAGGAAATGCTCCTCCTAGCCCAGTTATTTCAAGAGCGCAAGGCGCTCATCAAAGGAGACTTAACCGTCTGCAATACCCGGGGGAAGGCGGCTGCCTGGAAGGCGATTGTAGATCGCCTTACAGAGGCCTTTCCCCGGGGCAGAACCATCAAGGACTGCCAGAAGAAGTGGCAGTCCCTGTAGTCCACGGCGAAAAAGAACATCTCCGCCCACAAACAAGCGGTCACTGCCACAGGTAAGAAATGTTTCCATGTTTCACGACATAAAATTATTAGTCAAACACTACACTACGGTACACTTCCACTTTAGAAAAAGCAGTGGCAGGTAAAAGGTGAGACGTATTCAACTTTATGTAGCAGACTAACATAATATTAGGCAGGCCCAACAAAACTTACCAGTAACATGATAATCTACATATTAGTAGGTATTTTACAATTTCCCCTTACTCATCCTTAGTCATTTTCCTGTCTCAAGTTTACCTTGCAGTATTACTGAATCAATAGTTTTAGAATACATGATAATTATTTTTATGAGACTCATGGACACTAATGAAAACCAAAAGTGATGGTCAGTATAACACCCATAGGACTCATAAAAACTGAACCTCCCCAGTCAGATTACTCTAATAGCATAGACCTTTACAGTACTACTACCTGTAAATCATTATACGTGAAGAGGTTGCATAAGGGAGATAAAATTCATATGAATTGTTTTCAAGTAGTATTGTCTGGCACGTGTAGTATTTAAGGTTGTGGCTGCCTGCCTGCCTCTGGTGGAACATGTGGTTGAAGGGAGTAGATAAATTTCACCCACATTTTACTAGAAAATGCTCTTAAATTTGTTCCTGTACATAATTCTATATTTTTTTATAAGAAAATGGATGTTGTTAAGGCATGTAACTTACATAATGCCTCTGAAAAAAGGTCCTTAACCTTAAAGAAAAAAAATGAAATCCATTATTAGAAAACAAAAGAAGGAAATTGTACTGTTGTAATCACTTCAGTCCTTGATCATCTACCTTTTTCATCTACCATGCTCAACACTAGTGCAACAAGTATTTGGTATTGTTATGCTGTATTTAATGTGCATCTGTAAAAGTTTCAATGGCAGCATGAACATGCATGTTGATAGACTTGAATTCAAAATGAATGCCAGAGTACAAGTTGTTCTTCTAAAAGTGTACTACAAACTTTTACAGCCATTGTAAAATAATTCATATGCTTGCATTTTCATTGTTGACATTATTACAATGACTTATGTCACATCTTTTTAATTCTAGGTGGTGGTCCAGCTCCCCCTCCTCTCTCGCAGCTGGACGGCCTCGTTGCTGACATCTTGGGGAGCGGCAATCTGATGTTTGGTGGCTGCCACGATCTGCCAACAGACATCCATGTCGTTGAGCCACCTGCTTCTCCCCTCATAACCGTCAGCTTCGAGGATCAAAGGTATGGGCTACTTCACCACTTAGGATTGTATTGTTGATGCTATTTCTCGGGTTACCTGCTTAGTTTATTAGCATAATGAGAACTAAATTAACCCCTCGCTTTTACGGAAATCAACAAACTTTTCTGGTACAGTCCTGTGTCTGCGGGAATTCACTGATACAGTTTGACAGGTGAGGGGTTTGGTTCCTTAGTGGCCCGGCAGAAATAATACGCCCTATTGTAAACACTTTCATTCTTGTCCTTTGGTGAATCCCCTTTCATCTGCAGCCATGAATATATATTTTTAGTTACAATAATGAACACCTAAAGATAACTTTAAGCTCGTATACCAAACAAAGTTTGGATATATATGAAAAGTTTGAAACACTCAGACTACTGGATGTTAAGATGCATCACCTCCTTTCCCCCTTTTAGTTTGTTATAGCGAGGGTTTATCAAATTGCAAAATTGCATGATTACTTAGCATAAGGAAACATATTTGTCAAACTGGACTGTAATAGATTTGCACACGTCCATGATTGCCCGGGACCCACAGAAGGTATATGTAAGGTGCCATGGAAATAACTTCAAAAATGAGTTTTTTTTATATTTTTTTTTACCATGCGTGACTGCACATGCTCTCAGTGCTCTCAGTCACACAGCAAAGTTGTTATAATAAAAGGTTTCAGTAGGAATTCCTGAAGTGAAATTTGCTGCTGTGCATTAGCATATATTTGGACTATTTTTGTTATATTTAATTTTCATACTATATCTGGAGATCAATTTGAAATTATTTTCTTCCTCATTTGGAGTTTCCTAATTCAATTTTCAGTGTGCTTACCACAAACTAATTGCATTTATTTGTTGCATAAAAGTATGAATAAAAATTTAGAAAATCAACACTTACCGTGTATTATTTTAAAATTAATTTAATAATTCAGTGGATGTAGTGCCAGCATTAACTAAAAATGGTATACGTTAATATTTATTATGATTCTGAACATATTAATACTTTTTCAACATACATCTTTTTCACTTAACCAGCAGGCTACTTGAGGAGGAGGAGGAGGAGGAGGACGACATCGTGCCTGTGCTGTCTGGCCCCAGAGTTCTCCCCTGTACTAAAGGCTGTTCACTTAACTCTGAGCCGTGGAGCCGAGCCTCATTTGTAACGAGGCCGCTGATTGGCTGGCTGGCTCTCTCGCTCACCCTGTGTTGAAAGGCTGCATAATGAATGCTCGCGTGGCACATGTCTATGTTTTATTCGTTATATCTTGTCTCATACACATAACAGACCATTTTTGTTGGTACCGTTGCACTCAGCAGTGAATGCAGAAGCTTCGATACTCAGGGAAAAACTATTACTAAGCAATAATAAAGAAGTTTTAGCGAGTTGAAGCGGAAATTTTCTTGCGATATCTTTATAACACTGTTTATTTATTATCATTTCCTGTGTAAATATTTAAAGGAATGCTGTTATAAACGATTGCGTTTCATAAAAGAATGTCTCCTGAACGGAATGCAATCATCAAATTATAGTTAGATGATAATATCAGCGGATTACTGAATTATTTATGAGCATGTGTCACTCGCCGGGAAGAGGGAGCAGCGCAGCACGACACAAGGCTGTGTAGGGAGGTGAGTACGGGGGTTAGGAGAGCTCTGATTGGCTGGCGGCCTCTCTCACTCACAGTGTTGAGAGGCAGTGTATAATGGTATATGTTTATGTTTTATTCGTTATATCTTGTCTCATGTACGTGACAGATAATTTCTGTTGGTACCTTTAGACTCGGCAATGAATGGGGAACTTTCGATACTCAGGAAAAGATAGCAATAAGCAACTATAAAGAAATTTTGGCGAGTTGAAGTGAAAGCTTTCTTCCGATATCTTTATAACGCTGTTTATTTATCATCATTTCCTGAATAAATATTCAAAGGTATGCTGCTATAAACTATTGCATTTCATTGAGGGATGTCTCCTGAACGCAATACAATTATCAACTTATAGTTAGAAGGTAATGTAAGTGAATTACAAAATAATTTATGGGAAGGTATGACTCGGGAAAGGGCGAGCGGCGGAGTGCGGCCGGCCAGGCAGACTCATGCTGCAGGTGAGGGGGAGGGGAGGCTCAGGCAGTGAAGACAGCACAGCAGTGAGGGGGGAAAGCAGAAAATATATAGGCCGGGTGTCCTGCATGCATTATTTATTATTTTACTTACTTGATTTTACTTATAGATACGATGCATCCTTTGGCACAACATGAAAGTAATGGTGCTAATCTGACGATTATTGACACTGGATTGATAGTTTTTCCTGTGGAACATATAGGTTATATAGCTACATGAAATAAAATCACGCCATGAACACTTTACCCCCCATTTCTTTTCTTAAATGCCTGGACGGTGTGGTATTGTGAGTAAAACAAAAAAAATGTGTGTAATATAGCCTACCTTGAACCGTGAAATTAGAAAATGCCTCAAAGCATGTCATGTCCCGCGTTTAGGAAATGCTACTTCTGAGAGAGAGAGAGAGAGAGAGAGAGAGAGAGAGAGAGAGAGAGAGAGAGAGAGAGAGAGAGAGAAGGTTAGGTATAGGTGAAGGAATTAAGTCACGGTGGGAGCATAATCCAGTTGTGACTGGATCAGGAATTAAGTCCAGTTGTGACTGGATCAAGGGTGGGGGGGGTAGAAGGATGGGCTAGACTGGAGTGAAGAAAGTGGGCGTGGCATGATAAGTGACAATTGCTTATGTATTTCACTATTATTCAGTGTATTAATTACAAACCGTCATCCAGACAATACGTTGCACATCTTCTCATTGAATTTTATCATATGAAGACATCTACTCATGAACACCTGTTCCATATTTCCTATAAATTAAGTGTGAATGGGTCCGAGAAAACACAAATTCAGCGGCAGAGACTCTATTTCGACCACGGAGATAACCTCGCTACTTTTGCGTCCGCACAGACGTCATAAATAGGTCACGACCTTGACATCAGGTGCATTCAAGAAATAGCCGCCAGCCTTTGCAGTGTCAACATCTTTACTCGATCCATTATATCGGTAAGTCTTGAGTTCCTAAGTGTCTGTTAAATGTTAATGTTAAGTTGTAAACCTTTGTGTCTATCACAGTGACAGTCATCTCCCATTGTCTGCCAACTTAATGTCAACCTCACAGTGTGAACTATATAATTATAATGTCTAAAATTTAAGGAACGTCACATATTGTCTACCAAACTTTACAATGTCAGTCAACCTAACAGCGGTTTTTTTTTTTTTTCTTTCTTTTTAGCTGTGCTGGACACCCCATCATGGCTGAAGGAGGCAGCATTATTGAAGGTATCAGCAAAACATCTGAAGATGGCAGTGAAGCTGAAGGGGGTGATGCAGTTGAACAGACAACTGGAGATGGCAGTGCAGCTCGTGATGCAGTGCACAGATTTAGAAGTCAGACCAGGAAAATAATACTGAATGTGTACCATTTCTTTCGCGGACAGTGGGGGACAGATTCCAGCAGTGAAGTAGTGGAGAAAACCTCGAAGGCTACAGATGTGTCAGTAAGCACAGTGAAAAGGATTAGGCAAGAGGCAGCTAGACATGGCGGCAGCATCCTCCCTTCACCTGTTCAGCAAAGCAAGAGAGTGAGACTGAGGGGCAACATCGACAGTTTTGACAAGGACTGCATCAGGAAGGAAATTTTATCTTTCTATGAAAGAGGAGAACTGCCAACTTTATCTGCCCTTCTTGAGAAAGTAAAGGAGGAGCCAGTGAATTACCATGGTGGAAAAACAACATTGTGGAAAATTGTGAGAGGGCTTGGATTTCGGCACAAAAAAGTGACAAGTGGCAGAGCTATTTTAATGGAGCGAG
>NW_026110584.1:709168-756969 GCF_024679095.1 Eriocheir sinensis | reverse complement strand
TAGTTCAAGAGGTCTTTTAGTAGCAGTACTTAAGTGCTAGAATACCAGAAATTAAATTGTCCAAGAAATAGAAGAATGAGATGCAATACAACTCTTGAATTAGAGAGTTGGAGGCCACCAGGATGAACTTGGAAATACAGCAGAAGTTACATAATCATTCACCAGTCAAGAAATGGAAGAATTAGATACACTACAACTCTTGAATTAAAGAGTTGGAGGCCACAGGGATGAGGTTGGAAATACAGAAGTTAGATAATTATTCACCAGTCAAGAAATGAAAGAATGAGCTACGATGCAACTCTTGAATTAGAGAGTTGGAGGCCGCAGGGATGAGCTTGAGTTTAAGACCTTGAGCAGTAAGTATGGAAACACTCATAACAAAGGAAGGGAAGCAGCAACACCAGCACCAGAGCTTGAAGGCACTCATTCAGAAGCTACAGGACATGTTGTGGGACCGTATACTCTGGCAAGGCTTCCACAATGTTTCATCATGTAAGACTCTTACCTCTAACACTTTGACCATCACGTTGTTGTCAGTCTTGATAAACCCTCGGCCGTCTTGGCTCTCTGTGCCTCGGTCCCAGAGCCTGGCCACTCTTTGTTTCCTTGGCCTTGTCCTGCAGAGCCTCCAGGAGTGCCCCAAACATCTGGTCTAGCGCCGTCATCTCCTTGTTGTTGATCTTCAGCTGCCGGAAACACAGAGCCATTAGAGTTTAAGCCTGTATATTTAAAGTTGTGGTGACCACTGGTGGAAACATGATATAAGAGGGGAGGAAAGAGACGTAGGCTGTCAGTGTTGGCTGTGAAGAAAGTGATGTGACATCTTGGAGTACTCCCCCAGCACACAGGTACTCCAGTGGTGACTATAACCCACAGGCCACACCTTTCCCTGCAGGTGGAGTGGCCGGCTGCTGCTGTCCAGGACAATGCTGTGCTTACCCGGAGTGCTCCAGATAGTCCCTGGCCCCTTACTGAGAGAGTTTTGGTGCTCTGGGTTTGTACAGAACTTGCCCTTACTTAAAAAAAAATCACCTTCATAAACAGATTGCCACACTCATACTTCTTATTTATGGCCACAGGGGAGATCAACTTCGGGAGGAGAGAAGGCCAAAGAAGGAGATCAGTTGGGTATTTAGGAGTGGTATTTTTAGTCCATGGTTGAGGAGAAGGGTTAAACTGCCACCAGGAATAACCCCACTTTGTTGTATAGAAAGTCTCATTAGTAAGGAAGCATAGATGAGTTTTCTGAGTCAAGATGCATAGCGATTGGGTTTTGTTAAATTATGTTAGGTTAAATTCAGGGTATCTTCAAACACATGATAGCCAGCACCTTATGGTATAAATCAACAAAGAATGATCCCACTTTGTTTTATAGAAAGTCTCATTAGTAAGGAAGCATAGATGAGTTTTCTGAGTCAAGACCTATATAGTGACTGGGTTTTGTTAAGTTAGGTTAAATTCAGGATATCTTTCAACACATGATGGCCAGCACCCTATGGTATAAATCAACAAGGAATGACCTCACTTTGTTTTATAGAAAGTTGGTCTCTCTCTCTCTCTCTCTCTCTCTCTCTCTCTCTCTCTCTCTCTCTCTCTCTCTCTCTCTCTCTCTCTCTCTCTCTCTCTCTCTCTCTCTCTCTCTCTCTCTCTCTCTCTCTCTCTCTCTCTCTCTCTCTCTCTCTCTCTCTCTCTCTCTCTCTCTCTCTCTCTCTTAATTTGTTTTTTTATTTTTATCTCTCTCTCTCTCTCTCTCTCTCTCTCTCTCTCTCTCTCTCTCTCTCTCTCTCTCTCTCTCTCTCTCTCTCTCACCTGATGTACAGGAGGCCGTGTAGTGCTATGGTAATTGTTCACTGGCACAACTCCATGAGGCCTCAAAACAAACACTCATATGAACTTAAGAAGAAAACAAAGTGTGAAGTGGGCAGAAAAGAAATACTTCAGTGAAACCTTTACCCAATTGGTTCCTAAATGTTGTTCTTAAAATGAACTGTTTGTAAAGTGAAGCCAACCTTCCCATGACACACAATGTGATACAAGCCTGACCCCAAATGAAGGCTTCTCTACCAGTGTCTGGGATTTTCTTGGCCAAATCCTCATGCCAATGCCTGGCTTTTCATAGCCTCAGAAACACTGCCACTGGCAAACTGCTTTCATCTTTTTTACAGCAAGGGAGGCAGATCAAGGGCAATGAACAAAAACAACAACAAACAAGCCCGCTAGACGCTGCTCCAACAAAAGAGAGGCCAAAAGAAGTACATCAGTCTCGGGAGGAGAGGTGTCCTGGTACTCTCCTTGTGAAAGAGGCCAAGTCATGGCCAGCAGGGAATACAGACCAAGGAAAGCTGTTCAGGAGTTCACCAGCAAAAGGGATGAAAGAATGAAGATGCTGGTTAGCTTTTGAATAAGGGGTTTGGACAGCACAAGGATGAAAGAATGAAGATGCTGGTTAACTCTTGCATAAGGTCAAAGGAGTGTCCAAAACGAGAGGTCAATTTCGGGAGGAGAGGTGTCCTGATACCCTCCTCTTGAAAGAGTTCAAGTCGTAGGCAGGAGGAAATACAGATGAAGGAAGATTGTTCCAGAGTTTACCAGCGTGAGGGATGAAGGAGTGAAGATGCTGGTTGACTCTTGCATAAGGGGTTTGGACAGTATTGGGATGAGCATGAGTAGAAAGTCGTGTGCAGCGGGGCCGCGGGAGTGGGGGAGGCATGCAGTTAGCAAGTTCAGATGAGCAGTCAGCATGACAATATCGATAAAAGATAGAAAGAAAGAGAGGCAACATGGCGGCGGAATTTGAGAGGTAAAAGACTATCAGTATGAGGAGGAGAGCTGATGAGACGAAGAGCCTTTGACTCCACTCTGTCAAGGAGAGCTGTGTGAGTGGACCCCCCACACATGAGATGCATACTCCATACGAGGGCGGACAAGGCCCCTGTAAATGGATAGCAACTGTGCGGGGGAGAAGAACTGGCGGAGACGGTACAGAAAGCCCGGCCTTGAGGAACCTGATTTAGTAAGAGATGAGATATGAAGTTTCCAGTTGAGATTTTGAGTTAAGGATAGACCAAGGATGTTTAGTGTTGAGGAAGGTGATAGCTGGGTGTTGTCAAAGAATAGGGGATAGTTGTTTGGAAGATTGTGTTGAGTGGAAAGGTGGAGAAACTGTGTTTTTGAGGCGTTGAAGGACACCAGATTCCTCTTGCCCAAATCGGAAATAATAGTAAGGTCTGAGGCTAAGCGTTCTGCAGCCTCCAGCCTTGAATCGTTAAGTTCCTGTATGGTGGGTCTTCTATTAAAAGAAGTTGAGTAATGCAGAGTGGAATCATCGGCGTAGGAATGGATAGGACAGTTCGTTTTGGAAAGAAGATCATCAATGAACAACAGAAAGAGAGTGGGAGATAGGACAGAACCCTGCGGGACACCACTGTTAATAGGTTTAGGGGAAGAACAGTGATCGTCTACCACAGCAGAAATAGAACGGTCAGAGAGGAAACTGGAGATAAAGGTACAGAGAGAAGAATAGAAACCGTAGGAGGGTAGTTTGGAAAGCAAAGATTTGTGCCAGACCCTATCAAAAGCTTTTGATATGTCCAGCGCAATAGCAAAGCTTTCACCGAAACGGCTAAGAGAGGTTGACCAAGAGTCAGTTAAGAAGGCTAGGAGATCACCAGTAGAACGCCCCTTGCGGAACCCACACTGGCGATCAGATAGAAGGTAAGAAGTGGAAAGGTGCTTTTGAATCTTCCGGTTAAGGATTGATTCAAAAGCTTTAGATAGACAAGAAAGTAAAGCTATAGGACGGTAGTTTGAGGGATTGGAGCGGTCACCCTTCTTAGGTACAGGCTGTATGAAGGCATACTTCCAGCAAGAAGGAAAGGTAGATGTTGACAGGCAGAGGCGAAAGAGTTTGACCAGGCAGGGTGACAGCACGGAGGCACAGTATTTAAGGACAATAGGAGGCACTCCATCAGGTCCATAAGCCTTCTGAGAGTTGAGGCCAGAGAGGGCATAGAAAACATCATTTTGAAGAATCTTTATAACAGGCATAAAGGAGTCAGAGGGGGGATGAGTAGGAGGAATATGCCCAGAATCGTCCAGAGTGGAGTTTTTAGAAAAGTTTGAGAGAAGAGTTCAGCCTTAGAGACAGATGAGACGGCAGTGTTGCCGTCAGGACTGAGGAGTGGAGGGAAAGATGAAGAAGTGAAGTTGGAGGAGATATTTTTGGCTAGATGACAGAAGTCCCGGGAAGAGTTAGAGAAAGCAAGGTTTTGGCATTTTCTATTAATGAAAGAGTTTTTGGTTAGTCGGAGATAGATTTGGCACGATTTCGGGCAGAAATGTAAAGTTCATAATTAGCATTAGTTTGAAGGCTCTGGTACCTTTTGTGAGCTGCCTCTCTATCATTGACAGCACGAGAACAAGCGTAATTAAACCAAAGCTTTTTAGCGTGAAGAGTAGAGAAAGAACGAGGAATGTATGCCTCCATTCCAGAGACAATCACCCCTGTGATGCGCTGAGCACACACCGAGGGGTCTCTATCCTGGAAGCAATAATCATTACACGGGAAATCGGAAAAGTACATCCTCAGGTCGTCCCACTGAGCTGAAGCAGAATGCCAGAAACATCGCCTCTTCGGTGGGTCCAGAAGGTGTACAGGAGCGATAGGACAGGATACAGAAATAAGGTTGTAATCAAAGGAGCCCAACGGAGAGAACAGTTTGACAGAATAAGCAGAAGGGTTTGAGGTAAGGAAGAGGTCTAGAATGTTGGGCCGATCTCGAAGACGGTCGGGAATACGTGTAGGGTGCTGGACCAACTGCTCTAGGTCGCTGAGGATAGCAAAGTTGTAGGCTTGTTCACCAGGCTGGTCAGTGAAAGAGGATGAAAGCCAAAGCTGGTGGTGAACATTGAAATCTCCTAGGATGGAGATTTCAGCGAAGGGAGAGTGGGTCAAGATGTGCTCCACTTTAGAATTCAAATAGTCAAAGAATTTTACATAGTTGGTAGAGTTAGGTGAGAGATAAACAGCACAGATGTATTTAGTAATAGAATGACAGTGAAGTCTTAACCAGATGGTGGAAAATTCAGAAGAGTCAAGGTCGTGGGCACGAGAGCAAGTGATGTCGTTGCGCACGTAGGCGAAACATCCAGCTTTGGATTGAAATTTAGGATAGAGATAATAGGAGGGAACAGAGTAGAGATTGCTGTCAGTAGTCTCAGAAACCTGTGTTTCGGTAAGGAAGAGAAGGTGAGGTTTAGAGGAGGAGAGATGATGTTCCACAGAATGAAAATTAGAGCGAAGACCGCGAATGTTGCAGAAATTGAGAAGAAAGAGGTTCGAGGAGTTATCAAGACACCTCTCGGGTCGGCAGCCAGAAGGGGAGTCCTCCTGGGGAATTTAGGCCCCCAGGCGGGGACTCCGAGGCTTGGTGTAGGTGCGCCATTTTGAAATCTGAATTTTGGGAAAAGGTGTATATGTTGTGTGAATGTAGTGTGGTGTGGATAAAGAGAGGATCTGTCTTTAGAGAGCATGCTGAACTACTCTCCGGTGTTGGTGAGACAATAGAGAAATGGTGAGACATGGGAAGGGTCTTTGGAGGGCTTCAGCTCCCTTCTCACCTCCCATATATACCTCACCGGGAGTGGCTTGCGCCCGTTCGGTAGGTGTCTTCCTACCTACTCCAGCCAAATAAAAGCCCACCGTGGTTTAATAGCGAAATTACACACTCAGTCAAAGAGAGAAAATTGTTTTACCTAGAACGGCCGAAAATATTAGACTTTATCATGATGCCAGGTGACGAGTAAAAAGATTAGTATGTCAGGCAAAGCGTAGATATGAAGAAAATATTGCGGCACACTGTAAAAATAATCCGAGATCCTTCTTCAGTTACATAAACAACAGAAAGGCGATCAGAAGTGGAATTGGACCTTTAACAAACAGTGACGATGCATTAGTGACTGACAGCCAACACATTGCAAACCTCTTAAACAATTACTTTTCCTCGGTGTTTAATATTAACAGCCTTCCCACCACTACCACCAACACCAGTACTTATGTAAATCTCGAGCATGCATTGCCTAACTTTGAAATAACAACCGATGGAGTCCTTAAAGCTCTCCAATCACTTAAAAAAATAAAAGTCCCGGACCTGACAAAGTACATCCTATACTGCTTAAAGAGACAAAGAGCGACATACTCTCCTCCCTCACAACCGTATTCAATATGTCCTTGCGACAAGGCATCGTCCCTTCGGATTGGAAAAAGGCTAACGTGACACCGATTTTTAAGGAAGGAGACAAAAAATTACCAGGTAATTACAGGCTCATTAGTCTAACTTCAGTTGTAAGTAAGCTACTTGAGAGCATGGTTAGAGACAAAATTGTGAGCTACCTTGAAAGCCACTCATTAATTGGGGATTCACAACATGGCTTCCGTAACAAAAGATCCTGCCTATCAAACCTATTGACCTTCTATAACGACCTCTTCTCAGTTTATGACGTAACCAAATCATTAGACATAGTCTATCTTGATTTGCAGAAAGCGTTTGATAAAGTCCTACATCATAAATTACTTTACAAATTAAAGCAAATAGATATTGACGGTCAATTACACCAATGGATCGCGAATTGGTTGAGCAACAGACAACAAAGAATGGTGTTTGATGGATTTAACTCAGAGTGGGCGCCGGTCACTAGTGGCGTCCCTCAGGGCTCGGTTCTTGGCCCAGGGCTCTTCATTATTTACATCAACGATGTGGATGTTGGACTCAATAATCGCATTAGTAAATTTGCAGACGACACAAAGATTGGTAACTCGGTTCTCACTGACGAAGACAGGCAAACCCTCCAAGAGGATTTGCACAAAATTTCAGCTTGGTCGGATAGATGGGAGATGCCCTTTAACGTAGACAAGTGCCAGGTCCTTCAAGTTGGAACAAAAATTAAGAAGTTCGATTACGAAATGCGCGGCGTTAAACTCAAAAGCGTTCAATGCGTTAAGGACTTGGGGGTCAAAATCGCGTCAAACCTCAAATTCTCACAGCAATGCATCGATGCAGCAAATAAAGCGAACAGAATGTTGGGCTTCATTAAAAGAAACTTTTATTCAAAAAAAGACGTAATACTCCCGCTCTACAACAGTTTAGTCAGACCCCACTTGGAATATGCGGTATAGGTTTGGTCTCCCTACCATGCAAAGGACATTGCTAAATTAGAAGGTGTTCAGCGTCGGGCAACAAAAATGATCCCTTCCTTACGCAACAAATCCTACGAAGAAAGGCTTTCCACCCTTAACATGTTCTCTCTTGAGAAACGTCGCCTCCAAGGAAAACTGATCAAATGTTTTAAAATACTTAAAGGTTTCACGAATGTAGACAGATCAAAAATTGTTTATGATCGATAACACTTTGCGAACGAGGAATAATAGCATAAGACTCAAATGTAGACAAGTAAATTCAGACTGCACTAAAATTTTTCTTCACAAACGTTGTAGTGCGAGAATGGAATAAGCTCCCACCTCAGTGGTCCAGTGTAACACAATTGACTCCTTTAAAAACAAACTCGACCGTCACTTCCTTGAACTTAATATTGACTAGAGTAGAAATGCAACGTTTTGGAGCCATCTGATTAATGCAGAATCACTTAGGTTTAAGGACAGACCACCTAGTCTGGACCATGTGGTCTGTGTGGTCTGATTTTCTATGTAAATCTACGTAAATATCTCTCTCACAAGGTCTTTTATGTGGGAAATCCGTCCATTCTTCAGGTTTCATTAGCTTTAGACTATTTTTTATCTGTGTTTCATTTCCGCGCCCACTTATCCCGCTTTCTGATTTATTTCTTCTTTTCTGTTTTCTTATATCTGCTGCTTCTTCATTTTTGTTTATTCTTTGTCTTCCTCCGTTCACTTCTTGATATTCTGCTTCCTCTTTCTTCCTTTTATTACGGTTATCTTCTTTATCTGCTTCCCTTCTTCTTTTTCCATATCTGGTTACTTTTCTTGTTTTAGTTCGTATTCTAGCTCCTCATTTTCCTCCCCTTATTGTCTTCCTTTTATCTTTATCTTCTTACAAATTATCCCTTTCTCCTCCTCCTTATTTTCTTTTTCTTCCTCTTCTTTATCTTCTTTTTCTTCTTTTTCTCACGGCGTCTTTTTACCTCCCCGTAACCTCATCATCACTCCTTTCTTCCTCACGCCTACCTTCATTTACGTCCTCATTTCATCATTCCAATTGTCCTCGTAAAATTCTCTCTCTCTCTCTCTCTCTCTCTCTCTCTCTCTCTCTCTCTCTCTCTCTCTCTCTCTCTCTCTCTCTCTCTCTCTCTCTCTCTCTCTCTCTCTCTCTCTCTCTCTCTCTCTCTCTCTCTCTCTCTCTCTCTCTCTCTCTCTCTCTCTCTCTCTCTCTCTCTCTCTCTCTCTCTCTCTCTCTCTCTCTCTCTCTCTCTCTCTCTCTCTCTCTCTCTCTCTCTCTCTCTCTCTCTCTCTCTATCTCTCTCTCTCCACTGCCCACACATCACCACCACGCATTATTAACCTCATCATCAGACGTGTCCTCGTCTTCACCGTTATTAACACCACGATTCACTTCCACTATTATCCACTAATTGTTACTTTACAGAGACTTGTCTATTGACATCATATACAATTTTTGTCACTTTCGTTTTCATATTCGCCATGTAAGAAGTGTCCACAAACTGCCCGAAAAAGCGCAGCACTTGTGCGAACCTGGCGATTACTGTGGAATTTTTTTCTAAATGCGTAGGAACTTTTCTGAAGGTGTGGGCATTTTTTTGAAGGCGTGGAAACTTTTCTGAAGGCGTGGAAGCTTTTCTGAAGGCGTGGGAACCTTTTTTTTTTATTTGTGAGGGAGGCTGTATGGGAAACGTGACAAAGAAAAGCTGTACAAGAACAAAAAAAATAATATATTAAGACATCAATAAATAACAGTTGTATGAAAAAACAGAAAAAAAACATGAATAGGAACAACGCTCAAAGACTTCAATAAATAACTAATATGAAATAACAACGAAAAATACGAACAATGACAACAATGATAAGAATGATAATTTAAGCGATCTATAAATAACATTAAAAATCAATATGAAATAACAACGAAAAAAATAACCCAGAAATTCCTTCTTTCTCAAGCGCCAATGAGTGTGTTGATGTGCAGGGAAGGTTTGTGTGTGGCAAACAGGATGAAGCGAATAACACACACACACACACACACACACACACACACACACACACACACACACACACAGTCGTACACCGCTATCACCGCTCCTACTGTCACGCTTGTAATGCCATAACCGTATTTCACTGTTTGGAGGGAGCTGAGCCCCCCTCATCCCTCTGCCCTCATCGCCTGCCTCCTCCTCCCTTCCATCCCCACCACACCTTCCGTTCTTACACCTTCCCTCTCCCCCTCTTCCCTTACAAAATCCTTCCCCTACCACACACCTCCCTATTCCCCTGTTCCCACTTGCCTGCCCCTTCCCCTTACCACAACTATCACTCTCTCTCTTACTCTCCTCCATGATCTCTTTTTCTCTCTCTCCCTTCCCTCTTATCTCTCCTTTCATCACCTCCCATCATTGCCCTACTTCCCAACCTCTTCCCATTCCCCTTTTTTTAACCCCCCCCTCCCCCTCCCCCTCCCATCTCCCCATCACCACAAATCCCAGTCGCCTGATTTCCATGTCCTCCCCATCGCCCCATCCATCCTTCCTCTCCTCTATCTGACGCCACAATAGCCCCTTCCTCCTTCCCCTTGTCCCTTCCTAACCCTTCCTCGTTTCCCTGTATTCAGAGTCAATTTCCCTTCCCCTCCCCTCCATCCTCCCTTCGTCCTGTGCTCTCTGTTGCCCTTTGCCTTTTATATATATTTTTTTCTTGTTCCCTCTTAGTCTTCTCTTTCCTTTTCTTGTTTACTCTCAACACTCCTCCACTTTATATAATCATGTTTGAAGGGAGGCAAAGACTGTCAAGTAAAAGTGGCATTTATCAAGTTGTCATCCTCTTACACTTTACAAACTGTGGGTGGAGTAGGTAGGAAGACACCTACTGAAACGGGTGTAAGCCACTCCCGGTGAGGTATATATGGGAACCGAGGAGGGTGCTGAAGCCCTTCAAAGACCCTTCTCATGTCCTAACTCACCGTTTCCCTATTGTCTCATCAACACCAGAGAGTAGTTCAACATGCTCTCTAAAGACAGATCCTCGCTCTTTCCACACCACACTACATTCACACAATATACGCACCTTTTCTCAAAAATTGAAATTCTAAATGGCACACCATAGCATTGCCTCTGAGTCCCCGCATGGGGGGGGGGCACAAATTCCCCCAAGGAGCACTCCCCTTCTGGCTGCCAACTTGAGAGGTGTCATGATAACTCATCGAACCTCTTTTTTCGCAATTTCTGCAACATTCGCGGTCTTCGTTCTAATTTTCATTTTGTGGAGCACCATCTCTCCTCCTCGAAACCTCACCTTCTCTTCCTCACCGAAATACAGGTTTCTGAGGCTACTTAAGCAATTTCTACTATGTTCCCTCCTACTACCTCTATCCTAAATTTCAATCCAAAGCTGGATGTTGCCTCTACGTGCGCAACGACATCACTTGCTATCGTGCCCACGACCTTGACTCTTCTGAATTTTCCACCATCTGTCGAAGACTTCATTGTCATTATATTACTAAATACATCTGTGCTGTTAATCTCTCCCCTAACTCTACAAACTATGTAAAATTCTTTGACTATTTTAACTCTAAAGTGGAGCACATTTTGACCCACTCTCTTCGCTGAAATCTCCATCCTA
This sequence comes from Eriocheir sinensis, assembly GCF_024679095.1. Classification (NCBI taxonomy): domain Eukaryota; kingdom Metazoa; phylum Arthropoda; class Malacostraca; order Decapoda; family Varunidae; genus Eriocheir; species Eriocheir sinensis. The sequence continues at coordinate 746,150 of NW_026110584.1, read as the reverse complement.
GGATATTTCAATGTTCACCACCAGCTTTGACTTCCATCTTCTTTCACTGACCAGCCTGGCGAACAAGCCTACAACTTTGGTTTCCTCAACTATCTAGAACAGTTGGTTCAGCACCCTACACGTATTCCCGACCATTTTTGAGACAGGCCCAACATACTAAAACACTTTCTTACCTCTAACCTTTCTACTTACTCTGTCAAACTGTTCTATCCATTGGGCTCCTCTGATCACAACCTTATTTCTGTATCCTGTCCTATCGCCCCTGTACATCCTCTGGACCCACCGATGAGGCGATGCTTCTGGCATTTTGGCTCAGCTCGGTGGGACGACCTGAGGATGTACTTTTCCGATTTCCCGTGGAATGATTACTGGTTCCAGGAGAGAGACCCCTCTGTGTGTGCCCAGCGAATCACAGAGGTGATTGTCTCTGGAATGGAGGCATACACTCCACGTTCTTTCTCTACTGCTCATGCTAAAAAGTCTTGGTTTAATCACGCTTGTTATCGTGCTGTCAAAGATAGAGAGGCAGCTCACAAAAGGTACCAGAGCCTTCGAGCTCCCGCTAACCATGATCTCTACATTTCCGCCCGGAATAGTGCCAAATTTATTCTTCGACTTACCAAAAGCTCTTTCATTCATAAGAAATGTCAAAACCTTGCTTACTCTACTCCAACTTCACTTCTTCTTCTTTCCCTCCTCTCCTTAACCATGATAGCAGCACCCCCGTCTCATCTGTCTCTAAGGCTGAACTCTTCGCTCAAACTTTCTGTAACAACTCCACTCTGGACGATTCTGGGCATATTCCTCTTACTCATCCTCTCTCTGACTTCTTTATGCCTGTTATTAAGATTCTTAATAGCGATGTTTTCTATGCCCTCTCTGGCCTCAACTCTCAGAAGGCTTATGGACCTGATGGAGTGCCGCCTGTCCTTCAAAACTGTGCCTCCGTACTGACACCCTGCCTGGTCAAATTCTTTCGCCTCTGCATGTCAACATCTAAATTTCCTTCCTGTTGGAAGTACGCCTTCATACAGCCTGTGCCTAAGAAGGGTGACCGTTCCAATCCCTCAAACTACCGTCCTATTAGTCGGTAGCCCATTAGGGTTGATCGGTACCATCTGAGGGGAGTAATGCTCATAGTGATATTTGGCAAGTTAAATATCTCTAGAGTTTCAAAATATGTGATAGTTGACCGTTCCAGTCTCTCAAACTTTTGAATCAATCCTTAACCGGATGATTCAAAAGCACCTTTCCACTTCTGACCTTCTATCTGATCCCTCGTATGAGTTCCACGAGGGGTGTTCTACTGTCCATCTTCTTGCTCCCTTAACTGACTCTTGGTCATCCTCTCTTAGCCGTTTCAGTGAAACTTTCTCAGTTGCGTTAGACATATCGAAAGCCTTCGATAGAGTCTGGCACCAGTCTTTGCTTTCTAAACTGCCCTCCTTCGGATTCTATCCCTCTCTCTGTTCCTTTATCTCCAATTCCCTTTCCGGCCATTCTATCTCTGCGGTGGTAGACGGTCACTGTTCTTCCCCTGACCTATCAACAGTGGTGTTCCACAGGGCTCTATTCTATCACCCACTCTCTTCCTGTTATTCATCAATGATCTTCTTTCCATAACAAACTGTCTTATTCACTCATACGCTGATGACTCCACTCTGCATTATTCAACTTCTTTCAACAGAAGACCCTCTCAAGAGGAAGTACATGACTCCTGACTGGAGGCTGCAGAACGCTTAACCTCAGACCTTGCTATCATTTCCGATTGGGGTAAAAGGAACCTTGTGTCCTTCAATGCCTCAAAAACCCAATTTCTCCACTTATCAACTCGACACAATCATCCAAACACCTATCCCCTATTCTTCGACAACACTCAGCTGTCGCCTTCTTCAACACTAAACATCCTCGGTCTATCCAAATCAAAATCTTAACTGGAAACTTCACATCTCCTCTCTCACTAAATCAGCTTCTTCGAGGTTGGGCGTTCTGTATCATCTCCGCCAGTTCTTCTCCCCCGCACAGTTGCTATCCATATACAGGGGCCTTGTCCGCACTCGTATGGAAAATGCATCTCACGTGTGTGGGGGCTCCACTCACACAGCTCTCTTGGACGGAGTGGAGTCTAAGGGTAGTATTGCTAGACGGAAGGTCGAGGACAAGTTACTTCCCATGAAGTCAAGTCGTTACTGAGAGTACTTGAAATGCCCGCTAAAATACTGGAACATGGTCGAGTGTCGAGGACACGGGTACCCCCGTGTCTTCGTCGAAATCGTGATTTAAATTGTTATCAGAATTTAGACTGAATGTAAAAAATACAATAAATTATAAAATAAATTTTCGGGAAAAAAATATCCTATTAGGCAGAACACTAGTGTTTCTCTGACAACAGTACCCGTTCCGCGTTTTACAAGAATAAAGCGTCGTGACGACAACAAGCTCCCCCCTCCGGCCTGGCGTCACGCGGGAGAGGAAGGCTGCCGCCATTACTACACTTCATCATCCATATACAGGTAAGACCAAGCGTATTTTCCCGGCTGTGAATGATTGTTTAGTGTTTTTAAAGTGGCAGGATACGTTAGGCGGGATAAGGCGTGTTTACAACTTGCTGGAAGGCTGACAGGAGGCTCGCCTTTCATCGCCATGCCGTAGCCCCAACAAAATGTATTATTACACCCGGGTGAGGGAGCTTGACAGGATGTATGATCTTATTATTCGTGCTTGGTAATACTAAGAGGTCTCCGTGGTCTAGTGGTCAGCGTGGCTGACTACTACTACGCGGCCCCGTGTCCGAATCATGACCCGAGGAGTCAGCGTGCTGCTCACCCAGCTGTTCATCCTCCCTCTCGGGCTGGTTGATAAATGGGTACCAGGGGAAACCTGGGGAAGGTAACCTGTGGTAACCCGGATGTCACACTGGCCCTGTGTCCCGGGGTGTTGGGCTCCCTCCTACCACAGGCTCACGTGTTCATGCAACGAAGAACCCACGCGCAGCGCAACTATAGCGTGTGCCCCCAACTTTACCTTAACTTTGGTAATACTACAGTGAGCCTGACGCCAGTAAACCTCAATAAGTATGAATTGTGAATGCTATGAAATAGGTCAAGGAAGCAGCCTTCATTACTGAGCCTGCCCACCCCAGCATGGCCAATATTAATATTTCACACCATTATGGGGAATAATTACATTGGCCATCTCAGCTCAAGCTTATATTCAGACAGACCTTGATGCTTAAGTTCCAATTCAAATGAAAATAATCCTTGATGAGGGTGATGACACAAAAGATTAAATATAATTTTATTACAGAAAAGCAGCAATGGCAGCCTACAGACACCTGCTACGTAGAGTGGCTCACGTGGGACAATGGGAAGACCTGGCCATCAGGAGGAGAACCCGTTTGTTCAGGAGCCGTAGGGATCCCTTTGAAATGTACTCGGAAGAGGAGTTCATTCAACGCTTTCGGCTCTCCAAGCAAGCCACCCTGGATCTCTTATAAAAAATCCAGCACCTATTGCCAGATTGTACCAGGAAAAGAGGTAAGCTTAAAATATCATAGGTCTGAAAATATAAAAATGACATTCTTTACAGGTACTTTAATCAGACCTGATCAAGCTGTGGCTAGCAAGATTAATGTACTGATGCTTAACTGCAACAGGATCCGATTCAGGAAAAAAGTTTGCCGGAGGCCCGATTGTTGAAAAGTCCGATGAAATTGCCTACCACACAATTTGGAATGTCCTGCGAGTTTTGTTGTTATAGCCGCAGCGCACTTCTGAGCTAGTTTCCAGTATTCGCTCAGGACCATGGGGGGGCGGCCCCTGGGTCCCCCTTTAGATCTGCCAACGAACCACAACCATAAACAGGGACAGCCCTGATAGTTCTCAAATTATACGAGGTGCCAAAGTCACAGATCCATACCCAAGTTATTCTCAGCTATGTAAAAATATGTCTACATTTATGTCTATGATTTTTTTGTCAAATTATCATTCTTAAGGAATAAATGTTTATTTCATATTTCCTAGCGATAGAGTTTAGGTCAAAGCAAACAATTCAGTTCAACATATCTTTTGACACACTTTTCTAACATGAGTTTCTGTTGTCAGCCATAATTTCTGTGGGGGGGGGGCTAGGGGGCTACAGCCCCTCCAATGTTTTTCAATCAGCCTTAAAATGCCCCTAAAAGTGCCTATTTACAAAATATTCCCTCACCTGCACATCCTTGCTTCGATCGCTAACCTCTTCCCCCCCCCACCTCATGAAACTATGATGCCTTCTAGACCCCTGCAAAAATCTGCAAAAATTATGGGCTTGGTTATTGATTGGTTGAAAAGTAGGATAAGGCAGTCATCCACATTCTCAGTGAAAGTAAGGTGAAGGTAGGGGCACATACTATAGTTGCACATGGCCTGAGTGCTGACCTCTGTCACATTAGCACTATAGCCTGTGGTGGATATGAACCCATTACCCCAAAAGAGAGGGCAGGTGTAACATCTGGGTTACCACAGGTTTCCACAGGTACCCATTAATTTGACAGGCACAAGAGGGAGAATGAACAGTTGGGTGAGGTGCACACCGACTGGGATTTGAACCTAGATCTGTGGATTTGTAGCTTGGCACGATAACCACATCACCATGGAGGTGCAGTCATCAGGAATTATTATTATTGCTATTGTTGTTATTATTATTATTATTATTATTATTATTATTATTATTATTATTATTATTATTATTATTATTATTATTTATTGTTATTATAATTATAATTATTATTATTTTCATTATTATTAATTAATTTATTATTATTATTATATTTTTTTAATAATTATTATTATTTTCATTATTATTAATTAATTTATTATTATTATTATTATTATTATTATTATTATTATTATTATTATTATTATTATTATTATTATTATTATTATTATTTATTGTTATAATTATTGTTATTATTTTCATTATTATTAATTAATTTATTATTATTATTATTATTATCATTATCATTATTATTACTATTATTTTCATTATTATTATAATTATTATTATTATCATTATTATTATTATTATTATTATTATTATTATTATTATTATTATTATTATTATTATTATTATTATTATTTTCATTATTTATATTATTATTATCATTATTATTTTCATTATTATTATTATTATTATTAATATTATCATTATTATTATTATTAATATTATCATTATTATTATTATTAATATTATTATCAGCCTGTTTCCGGATGTCAGGAGTATACTGGGCCCTGGGAGAACCTTCTTTTCTCTTGTAGGTACACACCATCCCGAAACAAAACAGAAGTGTGTACCATTTATGTAGCTGTGGTCTCTTGTACCCCATTATGGTGGTCTCAACTACCCCATGTTATATAAAGATCAATACAAAGTAAACATTAACATTGATCACCTCCACATTGGTTGTATACTTACATAGGATGCCTGGCTACAGATCACAGAAATTGGACTTGGCTGAGGGACACGGCTTGTGTACAGCACACATTAGCGTTACTGGGTCACATTCCTCGAATATACATACACAAATGAATAGGAATGAGGGGTACTTGTGGAATGAGTGAAAATATGTGGTTTACATTTCAGATCTTATGTACTTGAATGTCTACAAAACAGAAGTTAACAAAACAGTCCTACCTATTATTATATATATATATATATATATATATATTTTTGTATAATTTGTAACATAAATTTCCTTAGCTGGTCTCAGTTGCCCCAGGTGTTCGCAATAGCCCCGTTCTATGGTGTGTGTGTGTATATATATATATATATATATATATATATATATATATATATATATATATATATATATATATATATATATATATATATATATATATATATATATATATATATATATATATATATATATATATATATATATATATATATATATATATATATATATATTCTGATAAATATTTCTTTCTTACAGGGCTTCCAATCCCACCACGTCTTCAGCTGCTGGTAACCCTCCGCTACTATGCCACTGGGAGCTTCCAGCTTGACATGGGGTATTGCTGTGACATGTCGCTGCCCAGTGTATCTACCTGTGTCAAGACTGTGACCAGTGCAATCTGCCAGCTAGCAGGGGACTACATAAAGTTCCCCAGTCCTGCTGAAGAACAGGATGTCATGCGACAATTTGCCGAGGTAGCTGCCATGCCCGGAGTTATTGGATGTGTAGATGGTGTACACATCCCAATCATCAGTCCAGGTGGAGAAGATGCAGAACTTTACCGCTGCAGGAAAGGCTTTTTTTCATTGAATGTAATGGGGGTCTGCAACTCATCCATGCTCTTCACAAATCTGGTCGTGAACTGGCAAGGTAGTGCACATGATGCCCGCATCTTCAGTGAGTCTGTTTTGTGTGCTACTCTGGAGGGAGGGCAGTACAGAGGATACTTGTTGGGGGATTCGGGCTATGCCTGTAAAAGCTACCTTTTAACTCCCATTCGAATTCCTCGTACTGTTAAGGAGAGGCATTACAATGCCTCTCACTTCAAAACAAGGAACTTGATCGAGAGAACGTTCGGGATTTGGAAAAAAAGATTTGCTATTCTCTCAAAGCCAATGAGAACAGCACTCTCAACATAAAAAAAAAAAATGTGACTGCATGTGCCATCCAGCACAATATTGCCATCCTCAAACTCCCCATTGACATGCCAGAAGAAGAACTTGAGCCCATCAACATGGACATACTTGCAGAGGATGATGTAGGCCCTGGAAATGCTCTCAGAGCTTCCATTGTTGAGAGATTCTTTTAGATCTTCTGTGGATGCCATAATGTACACCATTGAGTGCTGGCAATGGAACCCAGGCTTTTTGATAGGAGTCAGGGCAGCAAGCCAACCGAGCCATCGATGATTTAAAAGGTCACCATCTAGTCCAAGACCCACACTGCCCATGGTGCCTCACACAGCCTGACACACCAGAACACTTCCTGCTCCACTGCCCAAGATTCCACTCCCTCCACACCAACCTCAAATTAAGCATCCCTAACCAGACTCAACATCCACAGGCCAACTTTACATAGAAGGCCTGCTGGGCAGCGACACCCTCAGCCCCAACACTGCCTTCCAAGCCCTCAAGTCTATGCAGACCTTCCTACAGAAGTCCTGGCAACTCAACAGGATCTAACCCCTCCCCTGGTGACACATCGACAGAATAACAACATCCGCTAACATTTCCCACTGATGGGGCTCAGGAGGCAGTGGTCCCACAGCCTAACCAGCCCCATAAAACACCCCAGAAAAAGATGATCCCAGAGGCCACTTCTCTGGCACTGTATCTGACATCCTCGCCCCCACTGTGGATATGCAGGAAAGGTGACTTCGCCCACACTCATGGTGGCTGAAATGCTTTTATTTAACCCACAGTAGCACATGCGGTGCTATATATATTAGAGGAACTGCAATAACACATTGAAAATTCAGTAATCTACATGACAAAATTTTTCACTATTATTGCAGTTTTCCTAATGTAAATATATACTACAGGTGGCATTATGGGTTGACTAAAAGCGATTAAAAGCGTTTCCAGCTACCATGAGTGTGAGCGAGGTCACTTTTCCTTCATATCCACAGTAGGGGCCAGGGTGTCAGGTATAGTGCTGCATAAGTGGCCCTTGGCATGGTGACCTCAGTAGCTCAGTTGATTTATACACAGATAGCCCAGGTTTGATCTTTTTTTTCCCAGCCTATAGTGCTTTTAGGCTTTCTTGAGAGACCTGGATGGTAGTCGGCCCTAGCCCGTCATGATGCAGGCAAGTGTTTTATAGTGGCGCCGTCTTTTCTTGGTGTGGTGGTTGGTCACAGTGGTGTACATTTTGAGATCTTTATTGTAGTTCCTTTAATAATAAGTTATGTCTGTTCAGAAAATGAAAATAGCTTGTAAGATTTTGCATATATATTTTCCGATCAAAATTTACAGTCTCTTTAATTTGTTCATTTCCTGCCTGAAGCCTATACGTACATAATCATGATATAAATAAATGAACAAAAATATTTATCAAACATCACTGAATATAATGTATTTCCTACTACAACTACTACTACTAACACAAGTTAATGTTGGCAATATATGCTAAAATGCTGATGATACAGAGATTGGCAGAGTAATTGAGTCGGATCGGGTCGCTAGTATTCTCCAGGATGAACTAGACAGATTGCGTGAATGGGCAGGGAAGTGGCAGATGGAGTTCAATGTCTGGAGGTGCAAAGAATGGGCTAATCACTCTGACGTAATATTCTTGATGTATAAATAAAAACCCACACTGGCAGACGATAGTTATATTTTTAACTAAACAGTTTCGGTGGACACTGCCACCATCTTCAGTGGTGTAAAGAAAGACCACTGAAGATGGTGGCAGTGTTGGTTTTTATTTATACATCTGGAAGTGCAGTACTCTGAGTGTATATGGGAACAACCCCTCATAATTATTGGTTAAATGACACTCCCCTAAGAAGATCAAGGTGTGAGAGGAATTCAGGGATCTTGATGACCTCTGATCTCCATCTAAGAGCACAATGCATTCATCCTAGATATTGTGCAAATAGGGTATTGGGATTCATTGCAAGGAGAGTAAGCAACAAGTGCTGATGTCATCAAGCTATATTTAGCATTAGTTAGATCTTATCATGATAATGTGTTTTTCTCTGGTCACCTTCATAATTGTAGACTGGGTATCAAAATGTTAGAATTGGTACCGTGGAGGATGACAAAGATGATTTACGGGTTAAAAAACTTGACATATGAGGAGACTCGAACAGTTAATTAAACTTGCATTTTCTAGAGAGGCAAAGGGTGCAAGGAGACTTGATCGAAGTTTATAAATGGATGAAGGGCTTTAATAAGGGGGATATTTATAAGGTTCTGATGGTAAGAGAGCTGGGTAGGACATGTAATAATGGGTTTAAATTTGATAAATTCAGATTCAACAGGGTCATAGGCAAAAAATACTTAACCAACAAGAGAATGAGTGGAACAGGCCTGGCCTTCATGTTATGAGAGTCAATAAGATGAACACATTAATACAATGTTTAGATAAATTCATAGGTAGTGATGTTGGGGGGAGCTTACATGCTAACGGTGAAGAAGACTGGTGGTGGCCCTCCTCAATCACCTCCCAAGCTTTCCGAAGAACACGAGGCCGTTGCCTCCATGATTTCTGGAGAACTATGGGCGAGTGTGTCCTTGACACTCTTACAATACAAGATGGGCATGCAGTTGATGAGGCAGGCAATCCCATCATGGATGTTACTCTCCGGTATTCCCCAAACTGTCCAAAAATTTGGCTTTGCAGGTGTCTGCTGCCTCACGGATATGATGCCAAGTCTCCGTGAAGACATCTAGCTGCCGCTGCAACACCTCCCTGTGAAACTGGTACAGTTTCATCTGTTGGTCGTGCTCCTCTCTGGTCTGTTGAAGAAGGAGTTGGTGATACTCATCCTGCTGCTTTCGACAGGCCTGGTACTCTGCATCAAATTTCCTCCTCTGCCGTGGGGCAGCAGAAGAGGAGGCCACATTACATGTAAATGTAGTTAGTGATGGTGCAGTGGATGCCGAGGATGAAGCTTCTGGCTGGAAAGAAGTAGAAGCACTAGGAGGTGCAGGTGCTTCAGCACATTCAGCGGCAGAAGTAGCAGAGGGGACCTCTGTCGGTGGCAGTTTTCCACTCACAGCTGTGAAATAATACAATGCATTATCAGTCATACTTATACATGAAAGATGATGTGACTCTGGAAATTTCTTCCTTCAATAACAATGTTAGCTTCTTTTCTTTTCTTATAATACTTGAAAAAACACTACCTCATCAATAAAGGCACCAGAGGGAATTTGATATCTATTGCATTTATAGTTATTTAAATTTAATCCTAGACTGGGCCCCCTCAGACCTTGTTCCCAGAAATGAGTAACTTATCTATCTATATCTATATCTATCTATCTATCTATATCTGTATATCTATATATCTATATCTATCTATATCTATATCTATATCTATCTATCTATCTATCTATATATATCTATCTATCTATCTATCTATCTATCTATCTATCTATCTATCTATCTATCTATCTATCTATCTATCTATCTATCTATCTATCTATATATATATATATATATATATATATATATATATATATATATATATATATATATATATATATATATATATATATATATATTTTATCTCTCTCTCTCTCTCTCTCTCTCTCTCTCTCTCTCTCTCTCTCTCTCTCTCTCTCTCTCTCTCTCTCTCTCTCTCTCTCTCTCTCTCTCTCTCTCTATATAAATATATATATATATATATATATATCTTTTTTTTTTGCACATCTTTTAACCTAAACCAGTGTATCAAAAAGTGAAAATTGATGATGAGAATAACAATGATAGTATTTATATGCAGCACCAGAACAAGAATGCAGAAAGCTGGATAATATAATGTGATATACTTTCAAGCAATGATTAACTTACTGAGAGTAACATCCATGATGGGAGTGCCTGCCTCATCCACTGGATGCCCATCTTGAATGGCAAGAGTGTCAAAGACATCCTCGCCCATGTTGAGTTCTCCAGAGATCATGGAGGCAACAGTCTCATGTTCTTCTGTAAACTTGGGAGGTGATGGAGGAGGGCCACCACCAGTCCTCTTCACCTTCAGCTTGTAGGCTCTCTCTTCCTTTTTCACACTGCAATGAAACATGATTTTAATAACAATAATATATCAAAGGCATACTGAATTATAAACCCTTTAACAATACACCTCTGCAATGCAGTGGTTCGAGTCCCTAACAATGAATCTGCGGGCCTGGGCGGTCGGCATGCAGCCACCCAGCCGTTCATCCTTCCTTTCACCCGGGTCAATATATGGTACCTGGGGCCACCAGGGAAAGTAAACTGTGGTAACCCAGATGTTACACTGGTACTGTATCTGGTTTATGGGTTCTCTCATGACAGGCTCAAAGGATCAATGGGATGGAGATGAGCACTGCCACCACCCGCAGCTATAGCGTGTGCTCCCAACTTAACCTTTTCCTTTACCTTTTTTTACCCTTTGACCAAATATAGTAAAGAGCATTGGAAACAGCTTGTTGTACCAAAATTGATATTACTGTTGCAGATTTAATATTCTAGTGCCTATTAATATTAATAGTGTTTGCATTAAAGATACATTGCTATTCAATTAGGTTGATAACATGGGATTATTTTAGTTTGAATATAGCTCTTAACTAACAAAGCAAGAATTAATGGGTTACTATTTGATCAGCAATGGTATAATATTATCATATGTAAGAGCTACACCTGCTCTATGCTTATTGCTATTCTACCAGTAATTCTTTCTTTATGCCTTACAAATAACATGTAATAACAATGAAAAATAACTATAGCCTATTTTTAATGCATTATGATTATTTTGGATCTGGAGAACACATTATTGGTGTAATCTGTGTCTCAAAAGGTGAAAAGTTGATCATTTTAATCATCACCCAAACACTGGAGTGGATAGGTATTTATCAAAGGGGGGCACATCTGAGTATGGGAGGGCACTAGACAAGTGAAGCTCCGCGGCATTCTGATGCCACACAGAATGTTACAAGGGCACATTCTAAGATCATATTAATGGTGGGTATAAAGGCATGGTCGATGGGGGGCAGTATGTTAATTCTCAGGGGGGCGGGACAGGCATGTGACCCCCAGTTGCTTCGCAACCGCACGCTGAGGTGGAAGCATTTTCCCCGTGACCCCGTGATGCAAGAACTATATGGTAATTCACAGTAAGAGCATTTATTATTTTATTGCTAAATTGTGGCAGCGACGCCGCGCTGTCTGTGCTGGTGGTGTTTTGAATCTCCCGCTCACAATACATGTTCCAACACTATTCACCACCCCATAGTAACTTTATTCTGATGGAATGTCCACCGACACCTCCTACATAATGCAACCACATACTCATACGTGAAACATGCTGCCTGTCATCAGAACGGGGTGTATTGTCTTTTTTTTTTTTTTTTTTTTTTTTTTACAGCAAAGGAGACAGCTCAAGGGCACAAAAAAGTAAACATTAATATTAAAAAAAGCCCGCTACTCGCTGCTCCTAAAAAGAATCCAAAGAGGTGGCCGAAAGATAAGTCAGTTTCGGGAGGAGAGGTGTCCTGATACCCTCCTCTTGAAAGAGTTCAAGTCGTAGGCAGGAGGAAATACAGATGAAGGAAGATTGTTCCAGAGTTTACCAGCGTGAGGGATGAAAGAGTGAAGATGCTGGTTAACTCTTGCATAAGGGGTTTGGACAGTATAGGGATGAGCATGAGTAGAAAGTCGAGTGCAGCAGGGCCGCGGGAGGGGGAGGCATGCAGTTAGCAAGTTCAGAAGAGCAGTCAGCGTGGAAATATCGATAGAAGATAGAAAGAGAGGCAACATTGCGGCGGAATTTAAGAGGTAGAAGACTATCAGTATGAGGAGGAGAGCTGATGAGACGAAGAGCCTTTGCCTCCACTCTGTCCAGAAGAGCTGTGTGGTGGAGCCCCCACACATGAGAGGCCTACTCAATACGAGGGAGGAAAAGGACCATGTATATGGACAGCAACTGGTCAGGGAGAAGAACTGGCGGAGACAGTACAGAACGCCCAGCCTCGAGGAAGCTGATTTAGTAAGAGATGAGATATGAAGTTTCCAGTTGAGATTTTGAGTTAAGGATAGACCGAGGATGTTTAGTGTTGAGGAAGGTGATAGCTGGGTGTTGTCAAAGAATAGGGGATAGTTGTTTGGAAGATTGTGTCGAGTGGATAGGTGGAGAAACTGTGTTTTTGAGGCGTTGAAGGACACCAGGTTCTTCTTGCCCCAATCGGAAATAATAGTAAGGTCTGAGGCTAAGCGTTCTGCAGCCTCCAGCCTTGAGTCGTTAAGTTCCTGAAGGGTGGGTCTTCTATTAAAAGAAGTTGAATAATGCAGAGTGGAGCCATCGGCGTAGGAATGGATAGGACAGTTCGTTTTGGAAAGAAGATCATCAATGAACAACAGAAAAAGAGTGGGAGATAGGACAGAACCCTGTGGGACACCACTGTTAATAGATTTAGGGGAAGAACAGTGACCGTCTACCACGGCAGAAATAGAACGGTCAGAAAGGAAACTGGAGATAAAGGTACAGAGAGAAGGATAGAAACCGTAGGAGGGTAGTTTAGAAAGCAAAGATTTGTGCCAGACCCTATCAAAAGCTTTTGATATGTCCAGCGCAATAGCAAAAGTTTCACCGAAACGGCTAAGAGAGGATGACCAAGAGTCAGTTAAGAAGGCTAGGAGATCACCAGTAGAACGCCCCTTGCGGAACCCATACTGGCGATCAGATAGAAGGTCAGAAGTGGAAAGGTGCTTTTGAATCTTACGGTTAAGGATTGATTCAAAAGCTTTAGATAGACAAGAAAGTAAAGCATAGGACGGTAGTTTGAGGGATTGGAGCGGTCACCCTTCTTAGGTACAGGCTGTGCGAAGGCATACTTCCAGCAAGAAGGAAAGGTAGATGTTGACATGCAGAGGCGAAAGAATTTGACCAGGCAGGGTGACAGCACGGAGGCACAGTTTTTAAGGACAATAGGAGGCCCTCCATCAGGTCCATAAGCCTTCTGAGGATTGAGGCCAGAGAGGGCATAGAAAACATCATTTTGAAGAATCTTTATAACAGGCATAAAGGAGTCAGAGGGGGGATGAGTAGGAGGAATATGCCCAGAATCGTCCAGAGTGGAGTTTTTAGAAAAAGTTTGAGAGAAGAGTTCAGCCTTAGAGATAGATGAGACGGCAGTGTTGCCGTCAGGACTGAGGAGTGGAGGGAAAGATGAAGAAGTGAAGTTGGAGGAGATGTTTTTGGCTAGATGCCAGAAGTCACGGGAAGAGTTAGAGAAAGCAAGGTTTTGACATTTTCTATTAATGAAAGAATTTTTGGTTAGTCGGAGAATAGATTTGGCACGATTTCGGGCAGAAATGTAAAGTTCATAATTAGCATTAGTTTGAAGGCTCTGGTATCTTTTGTGAGCTACCTCTCTATCATTGACAGCACGAGAACAAGCGTGATTAAACCAAGGCTTTTTAGCGTGAGGAGTAGAGAAAGAACGAGGAATGTATGCCTCCATTCCAGAGACAATCACCTCTGTGATGCGCTGAGCACACACAGAGGGGTCTCTATCCTGGAAGCAATAATCATTCCACGGGAAATCGGAAAAGTACATCCTCAGGTCGTCCCACCGAGCTGAAGCAAAATGCCAGAAGCATCGCCTCTTCGGTGGGTCCAGAGGATGTACAGGAGCGATAGGACAGGATGCAGAAATAAGATTGTGATCGGAGGAGCCCAACGGAGAGAACAGTTTGACAGAATAAGCAGAAGGGTTTGAGGTAAGGAAGAGGTCTAGAATGTTGGACCGATCTCCAAGACGGTCAGGAATACGTGTAGGATGCTGGACCAACTGCTCTAGGTCGTTGAGGATAGCAAAGTTGTAGGCTTGCCTAGTTGGCTGTTACAACCACTAAATTAAAGCGAGAATAATATATACCAAACTATACTACCAATACATATTATAATAGCGGTTATTTTTTTAGATACGATGGCAAAATATAATTGTTTATTCGGTCATCATATGAAACTGGCAATATAATTAAGCAAGCTGTATAGTATTTGCCTTTATCTTTCCAATGATATGCCGAATATTTGCTACAATGCATAGTTACAGAGATGTGGAGGTGAAAATAGAACTCACCTCCCCCCTGCCCGACAGCGCACAGGGGTCATGACGCGTTGCGCACTGAAAGGATCGAGGAGAGGAGGACCCAAGAAGCGATACAAAGCGATACTGGTCAAAAGGTTAACTATATACAGCGTAAAATCAATGCACCTCATTTACTTACTTCAATTTGATGCGGTTGAAACTTCTTTTCAATTGTTGAACTGATCGCGGCTCCAGATCAGGGTGCATGGCGTTGAAGTTTTTGGCGATCTCATCCCACGCCAAGTTCTTCTTGTGCTGGACCGCAGTGCTGGTTGACCTATCTTGAAGGACAGGCCTTCCCTCCACTAGCTGCACCAGGACTCTCCTCTGCCTTGACGAAAGTGGTGCAGCGCGGTCCATTGTCGATCAGCTTCCGTGCGCGCGCGTTGTTGTGATGGCGGAATATGCATTCATATCGGCACTCTGCATTATCTTTTTCATTTTTCTTTTTTTTCATAATTGTTTAAGTTGAATTTGTATCTTATATGCTATTATTTTTAATAGAGTACTTCCTTATAATTTCTTATATGTATGACTGCTGAAATAAAGTTTATGCACTGCACCTCGTCTTCTTCCATTAATTACGGCTATATCTAGCTTTTCTGTTTTGTTTATCTCTAAATTTATCTTTTTCTCTTAATGTAGTCCCGATATGAAACATGATTTTTGAAAAAAACGGGAAATCGGGCCGGTGCATGGCCAGTTGATGCCGATCAGGCGTACCAACACCCAGATGCAGCCAGATGCAGCGGGGGCTGCTGGCGGGCTGGTCTCTCAATACGGTCGAGGGACGAAGTAACTTTGCCTACCTACATGGTTGAGCGACAGGAAAGGACGCTAGCCTTCGCGTCTAACAATACCACCCTCAGTGTTTTACTGGGCCTTCAGTGGACCCGCTGGTGCCTCAGTATTTTACTGGGCCTTCAGTGGACCCGCTGGTGCCTCAGTGTTTTACTGGGCCTTCAGTGGACCCGCTGGTGCCTCAATGTTTTACTGGGCCTTCAGTGGACCCGCTGGTGCCTCAGTGTTTTACTGGGCCTTCAGTGGACCCGCTGGTGCCTCACTGTTTTACTGGGCCTTCAGTGGACCCGCTGGTGCCTCAATGTTTTACTGGGCCTTCAGTGGACCCGCTGGTGCCTCAGTGTTTTACTGGGCCTTCAGTGGACCCGCTGGTGCCTCAGTGTTTTACTGGGCCTTCAGTGGACCCGCTGGTGCCTCAATGTTTTACTGGGCCTTCAGTGGACCCGCTGGTGCCTCACTGTTTTACTGGGCCTTCAGTGGACCCGCTGGTGCCTCAATGTTTTACTGGGCCTTCAGTGGACCCGCTGGTGCCTCACTGTTTTACTGGGCCTTCAGTGGACCCGCTGGTGCCTCACTGTTTTACTGGGCCTTCAGTGGACCCGCTGGTGCCTCAATGTTTTACTGGGCCTTCAGTGGACCCGCTGGTGCCTCACTGTTTTACTGGGCCTTCAGTGGACCCGCTGGTGCCTCACTGTTTTACTGGGCCTTCAGTGGACCCGCTGGTGCCTCAATGTTTTACTGGGCCTTCAGTGGACCCGCTGGTGCCTCAATGTTTTACTGGGCCTTCAGTGGACCCGCTGGTGCTCAATGTTTTACTGGGCCTTCAGTGGACCCGCTGGTGCCTCTGTGTGTGTTTCAAAATTGTTTGCTTGATAGGCTGAAGCTTGAGGAGTTATATGGATTACTTTTCATATTAGGTAATGGCTTTTTTACCTCTTTTTATTCATCTAATAAATTTAACTTTATAAACTGCCTAATGCATTTGACTCAAATGTTATTTTGTAATAAGGGACCAAATAAATTTGTGCCAGATGATGAAAAACCTGATCATCTAGCACAATGTATCATTCTCCACCTGTCAAAGATATTTTCCTATATCAATAAAGTTAAAATAAGTTGTCTTGGTGCAAATTATTCTCCAAATGTTATAAAAAGTTTCTTCACTCCTTTTATAGAGAAGGGATTTTTTTTTTTCATGTTAGGCTGAGGACACTTGTGAAGTACTGTGGGTTATCAAGTGTACAGAGTAGTGTTGAGGGTTGGGTTTATTTTCCTTTGAGTTTTCATTCTCACGTACAGACACCCTGGCAGACCTGAACGCTGAAGACTGCGTCGCGGGCCTTGCCAGTTGACTTAAGTCCAAATTTCGTATCGGCAAGTCTGGGACCACCTCCTATATCTCAATAACTATAGCAGCCACTGGGAAGACGATTGCGCTATAGTTTGAGGGTCTATCGATAATAGGTTAGGTGTGGCTAGCACTTTAATCCGACGTATAAGTAACAAAATAACAAAAGACGGTGCAA
The DNA here is from genome assembly GCF_024679095.1 of Eriocheir sinensis. Lineage (NCBI taxonomy): Eukaryota > Metazoa > Arthropoda > Malacostraca > Decapoda > Varunidae > Eriocheir > Eriocheir sinensis. Next base: position 729,030 of record NW_026110584.1, on the reverse strand, counting down.
ACTCAGACGGTCCGAGCTTATATTTCCCAATTGTGCAAAAACTATGCAACCTAGAACAACGGAACTCGATTAATTATGATGTCGCAAGCACTGCGCGTTTGATGATTACCGAATCGTCAAAATTACGAAAAAAACTAGAGCTACCAGAAAAGACGTACTTAAGTCACAATGACCTCACCTGACATATTTTACCACTTGCAGAAAAAAACGGTAGGAAGCGATAAAACCATTATTATTCGGTATTTTAAACTGATTTTCAAATATGATGCGGGTAATGCACTAACGAAGCATATCATGGGAGCTATTCAAAATAAAACGTGTTTGAAGGTACTTTTACCTGACTTTTCCGGTTTCGAGTGTCACCTCCCCTAAGTAACATTTGGGCTTTACCAAGTAAAACCCAACGCTTCAAGCGCAAATTCACAGGTTAAGGTAGTGTTGCATGCTGAACTCAACTTTGAACAGTACAAAGGCCTATCGATGCTACTTTTCGAGATTCACCAGGTTATCAGTGTCTTAAGTACAATGTATTGTCCTACATTGAATTGGCGAGTCCCACTTTTCACCCGTAATTTTTATAGACGGATTGGGACAGTTATTGCCGGCACGTAATGGGACCGTCCGGCTCATATTAAGTAACATGACATGTCTCACATGTTACTTTAGCGCAAAGTGAAACTGGAAAGACCTTAGTGTAACTAGCCACTCAATACTGACATGCCCTGCTTTCCTGACTAAGACTGTGACTGGTTACATAGACATAACTGTTACAATCTCATACATAATATAGTATTAGGCAGCATATCGTTTATTCGTTTCTCACATTGGCACAGTTGGCGTATCCAGGATTTTTCCCAGATGGGGCAAACACTTGAAAATTTTCCCCCAAACATTTGGCACCAGAAGCGCTCTTTGATGTTAAATTCTACCAGAAAGAAAGGAAGGAGGAAGGAAGGTTGAGTTAGAGGAAGGGAAGGAAGAAAGGAGGAAGGGAAGGAAGGGAAGGGGAAGGAAGGAAGGTTGACTTAGGGAAGGAAAGCTGAGTTAGGGGAAGGTAAGGAAGAAAGGAGGAAGGGAAGATAAGGAAGGGAAGGTTAAGCTAGGGAAGTGGAAGGAAGAAAGGAGGAAGGAAGGGAAGGAGGGAAGGAAGGGAAGGAAGGTTGAGTTAGGGGATGGGGAAGGAGATAGGAGGAAGAGAAGAGAAGGAAGAGAAGGAAGGGAAGGTTGAGTTAGGGAAGAAGAAGGAAGAAAGGAAGAAGGAAGGAAGAGAAAAGAAGGGAGGAAGGTTGAGTTAGGGGAAGGGGAAGGAAGAAAGGAAGGAAGGGAAGAAGAGGGAAGGTTGACTTCAGGAAGGAGAAGGAAGAAAGGAGGAAGGGAAGGAAAGAGAAGAGAAGGGAAGGTTGAGTTAGGGGAAGGGGAAGGAAGAAAGGAGGAAGGGAAGGAAAGAGAAGAGAAGGTTGAGTTAGGGAAGGAAGGAAGAAAGGAGAAAGGAAGGGAAGGTTGAGTTAGGGAAGGGGAAGGAAGAAAAGGAGGAAGGAAGGAAGAAGAGAAGGAAGGTTGACTTCAGGAAGGGGAACGAAGAAAGGAGGAAGGGAAGGGAAGATAAGAAAATGGAACGGAAGGTTGTGTTAGGGGAAGGGGAAGGAAGAAAGGAGGAAGGGAAGGGAAGGTTGAGTTAGGGGAAGGGGAAGGAAGAAAGGAGGAAGGGAAGGGAAGAGAAGAGAAGGGAAGGTTGACTACTACTACTACTTTTACCACAGCTAATATTGCTACTACTATTACTACCACCACAACTACAACTACTATTACTACCATTACTACTATAACTAGGTACTACTACCACCACCACAACTACTACCACCATCACCACTGTTTCTATTTATCTTCCTGTCCTAAATCACCACCACCTAAATGCACCACAGCAGGTTAGTTTCCATCCATCGGCGCTCCTCTTTCCCTTTCCCTCGTAGCTTCTAATGCTATCTTTGTGCTGCGCGTCTTTAGTTTTTTTTTTACCTTTCCCTCGTAGCTTCTAATGCTGTCTTTGTGCTGCGCGTCTTTAGTTTTTTTTTTTACCTTTCCCTCGCCCCCTTCCCCTCGCTGCTCCTGAGTCTGTCGGGCGATTTAATTCCGCATTGTTTTGTTCCCGAGTCCGGCGGTCAGGCGGAGCGCAGGTGAGGAGGGTTAATTAACGGCCCGTGTACAGGTGTGTTTTTAAAGAGACTGAAATGCCCAAATCTCTCTCTCTCTCTCTCTCTCTCTCTCTCTCTCTCTCTCTCTCTCTCTCTCTGCAACACACAAACACCGACGGGAGCTTCAGGGAATATAAACTGTACGTGACAATAAAACAACAACAACAACAACAATAATATTTACAACAAAAAAGGCAAGAACCAAAAATTTGCACACACAGAGAGAACAAATGATATGAGCGATAGGGGTTCCAATACTACTACTACTACTACTAATACTAATACTAATACTAATACTAATACTAATACTATTCTACTTATGGAACTGTAATATATAAACAGAATGAATGTGCAATCAAATTTAAGTACCGAAAGCAACACACACACACACACACACACACACACACACACACACACACACACACACACACACATAAGCAAGGCCCCAGATGGTTTGCACATTTTTAAACATTTTCCCGGAATATTCATCATTCAGGGAACATGCAGGCGGCTCCGTCAGGGGAGGGAGGGGAGGGGAAGGGGGGAGGCATGGCGGGAGAGGTGGTGACAGTTGACGGGAGAGGGAGAGGAGTGGGAGGCAGGGTGGGGTTGGGGAGTGGGTGCCAGGGTGGTGTATGTATGTGCACCTGTCTGTCTGTCTGTCTGTATGTATGTATGTATGTATGCATGTATGTGCACCTGTCTGTCTGTCTGCCGGTAACTATGTTTGTCTGTCTGTCTATGTGTTTGTTCGTTTAATATCACCTTCCCTGTCTTCGATCTGTGTGTACCTGTGTGTGTCTCGGTCTGTCTGTCTGTCTGTCTACTGGTCTTTGTTAGCCTAATGTCACCTTTTCCGTCTGTCTTTGTGTACCTATGTGTCTGTCTCTCTGTCTGTCTTTGTTAGTTAATATCACCCTCCCTGTCTGTCCATCCTTCCCAGTCTCTTCCTATGCCGCATGATCTATTGCAGTCTTTCAGTGCGTGGCAGCCGCGTGCAAATGAGTGTGATGTGTGTTCAGGATTTACGGGGTTTATTTTAAGCTGGGAATTAATCCCTGAGTGAAAAGCGGAGCCAATTGAGTTATGGCCGTGTGGAGAATTTAATAAACTCGACACTTTTTCGCGTCCAATAAAACATGCAATGAGGGCTGCCGAAGCTATCCTGTGTGTGTGTGTGTGTGTGTGTGTGTGTGTGTGTGTGTGTGTGTGTGTGTGTGTGTGTGTGTGTGTGTGTACTCTGTCTGTCTGTCTGTCTGTCTGTCAGTCTGTCTGTCTGTACCTGTCTGCCTGTCTGTCTGTATCGCGCAAATGTCAAAACAAGCAAACGATGAAATAAAAATGCTAAATTGATTGCGAGGAAAATACTCTGAATTAATTAAGCCAAAGATACTCTGAAAAAAATAATACACTCATTCGGATTTTAAAATGAAAAGGAGAAAAAAAAATATAATCAGTCATTTAAGAAAAAATAGGAGAGAGAAGACAGAATAATAAAGCAAGAAAAATTTGGATAAGAAGAAAGAAAACGAAAATGTGAGTGAAGAAACAATAACAGTAAAAAGAACAGGAAAAAAGTAAAGACAAAATGAAAAAGAGAAAGAAGTAATACAAAAAAAAAAAACCTGATAATTATTAGAGTGCAAAAAACAAAAAAAAAAAGAAATAGAAAAAAAAATTATGAAATAGATAATAAGAAATAAGTGTAAAAAGTAAACACAGGAGTAAACAAATGTAAATAAGAAGGAAAAATAAGAAAGAATAAGAAAAGGGAACTAGTGAGAAAAACTACATAAATCTTAAAAGAAAAACGTAAAACACCGCCCCACATCCCCCACACACACACACACACACACACACACACACACACACACACACACACACACACACACACACACCTCGCCACGTCCACAGGTGATTCTAGCTCGATCGCCTCTCTAAAAAAAGAGCTATATTAATCATCTATAAATAAATATAAACTACGACTTCTTCATCAATCACCTTCTCTTCTTAATAGGCGCACCTGACAATACCATAGCCGATCCAGGATTCAGAACGTTTCCTGAGTAAAAGAAAGTAATGTTATACTTGTATTTCGTAAAGAATCCTTACAACCAAAAACTAGCTAAAATTATGAGTATTCTTTTTCTTGAACACAACATTCAATAAACAACAGAACAATAATATGAAAATACGTATAGCCACCGTTGCCAGATTGTCGTACTCAAAGCACAGTATTTAACGGTTTCTGACGCCTAACTTTTGCCGAGAAACATCAAGGTCTTACTCTTTTAACGATAACTATGAAGTAGTTTCGTTTTTGGAGCCCAGAAGACAGTTTTGGGGCAGGAAGTCGGGAAATATAATCGGCTGAGTACGACAATCTGGCAATAATCTGTGGCCGAGGCAGCAGCAGCCTGCCATATTGCGGGTGTCAGATACCTAAAACAGCATATTTTTACTGCGTAAAGCAAGTGATGTCACTTATTGTGACTTCGTGAGCTTTCATATTTATCTATTTGTGTATATTTCATGGTGGCAAAACTTTAATTACTAGTTTCATGTTTACTAGTGACACGAATTTGTGACTGTTTATCATAATAGAATTTCACTCTAATAAGTGAATCAGACTCCACAGAAATGTTACCAGTGTGTGTATGAATGAATACAAAGATAAGCACATACTTTGATTTACCTCCAGGATGTCTCGTGGATCATTAATAAATGAAAACAAAATATCCGGCTATGCTACTCTTTAGCCATTACCTTTAATGGCGCCCAAAAAACAGTCCCTCCGCCAAGTTTGTACCCCACATTTGGTAATGTCAGGTGCGCCTATTAGTTTGTTTCAAAAGACGCGTACCTTGAGTGACCTTGAGACGCGGAGAATGTGAGGAAAAAATGGGATGAAAAATTCTGGGTGAGCGGAGGAGTGGGGGAGGGAAGAAAGGGGAGAGGAAAGTGTGAAGTAATGGAAGGACCCTGAGAAGTAAAGGAAGAACGGTGAATTTAGAAAGGGAATGAAGAAGAAAACGAAGGAGAAAAGACAGAGGTGGATATAAGGATAGAAGAAAAGAAAAAAGAGAGAAAAGAATAAAGAAAAATTAAGAGGGAGGAATGCCGAGAGAATAAAGTGGAAAGAAAAAGGAAAGAAAGCACTAAAGAGTAAGAAGGAACGAGAAAAACTTTAAGAAAATGGAAGAGGAAGAGAGTCCGTGACGTGGTTAAAAAAGTAGGAAGGAAGGACTTGGAGGAAAGGACGTGAGAAGCAGAATATTAGGAAAGACATGTTGAAAAAGAATGGTGAAAAAGAAACGAAGATAAACATAAATGAAAACAGGTAGTAGAAGAAGTAGTAGTAGTAGGCTAGTAGGAATAGCAGTAGTAGTAATAGCAGCAGCAGCAGCAGCAATAGTAGCAGTAGTAGTAGTAGTAGTAGTAGTAGTAGTAGTAGTAGCAGTAGTAGTAGTAGTAATAGCAGAAGAAGCAGTAGTAAAAATAGTTAAAAAAGTAATGAGGATTGAAAACAACTACTCACAAATAGAAGTAAAAGAGTATTACTTAAAAATAGCCTATTTGGTGTATTAAATGTGAAAATATGAAAGGAACTGAAGCCATTATGAACAACTGACTGAATGACTGATTGACTGAATAAATAAATGATTAATGAAGAGGAAGAGAGCAAGGGATGATGGTAGGGATGAGAAGGAAGGCCGGCGGAAGGGTGCAAGGAAGAATAATATAAAAATAAGAGTTCCTACATGAGAGGAAGAAAAAGAGGGAGGAAGGGAAGGTCAAGGCAGGAAGAACGAGAGGGTGGTAGGTGAAAAATAGGAGAGGAGGAGGAGGAGGAGGAGGAGGAGGAGGAGGAGGAGGAAAAGATGATACATGGACATGGGAAGATCATGCATTCATCGATTTAAAGTGAGAGAGAGAGAGAGAGAGAGAGAGAGAGAGAGAGAGAGAGAGAGAGAGAGAGAGAGAGAGGGTGGCATAGAAAGAAAATACATTAACACACACACACACACACACACACACACACACACACACACACACACACACACACACCAAAAGCATTTTCAAGCAGGGAATGAAACACGCATTTTTGTGGTCTTTAAACCTATGTAAATTCTCTCTCTCTCTCTCTCTCTCTCTCTCTCTCTCTCTCTCTCTCTCTCTCTCTTCCGTCAACAGAAGGGGGTGATTGCCAGACTGACGGGACGGAGGAGGAAGATGGATGAACAGAGGTGGAGGAAGGGACGGAGGGTAGGAAGGAGGGAAGGAGGAGGAAAGGAGAGAAGGGAAAATAGCGGAGGATAAGATGATGGGAGAAGTTTAGGTTATTATTATTATCATTATTAGTCCTTATTATCATTATTCACTTATTTACTTGTTTATATATTTATTTATCAACAGCTTCATTCATTAAATTATTCGTATGTTTTTTTTTTTTGTTCTGCTTCTCCTTCTTCTTTTTCATTTTTCCTTGCTTCTGTTTTCTTTTTTTTATACTCTCGTTAGGTCGTTGGTTTCCTTGCTGCGTGTCTTTTATCGCTGCTTTCATGGCAACTGTCTTCTCAACGTGCTATCTGCGTCACGCCACACCCTCCCCACTCTCTCCGCTGCCTCCTCCGCAAAACTTATGCGCTAGCTCATCTCTAATGCTCTTCAACTTCTTAATGCAAGAGTTTACCAGAATATTTTTTTCTTTAATCTCTTTTACTGGTAGACTGAAGAACATCCAACGTTCGTCTGTACTTCCTCCTTCCTATAACTTTAATTCTTTCCCGACAGCCCCATAAGAATGATATAAATTTCCTTCTTGTATCACTAAAGTCCGTCACTCTCCTTCACCAATAAGACAGGGACACAAACCCCTAACTTTGCCCTTGTCACACTCTCCACCACCCGATCCTTAACTCTGAACCTTCCGGAAACACTGCAGCACTTTTTTGTGGTCGCCAACAGCCAAGTCATCTCCCTTTACGTTTAGATTCAATTTCACAATCAATTACAGCGTTCATGTAAGCGGCCAGACCAGACTGAACCAACCTGTGCTCTCCGTAATGGTCAGGTTGTTTACTAAGCGACCGATACTAAAGAGATTTCCTGCACAACTTCCTTAAATTTGTTTGCTTTTATGATCACCAAACGTTTTACCAGGAATTGTCGTGTTTTGGGGTATTTTCTTTGTTTTGGAAGCTGACAAACCCGCTGTGTTTGGACGAGGAACTGTCCATAAATCTGCATGAACTCCGGTCTACATGCATCTCTGCCATCATTTTTAGCTTTAATTTTATCAGGAATCTTCACTACCAGGCGTTAAAAACTTGGTATTTCTAACTCTTGTCTACTTGGTAACGCCGAAACACTTATAGATCGTGACATCTTTAAATATTTAACTGTTATACTGCGCGGGGTGCTAAAAAACCTTGGCACTTTTTTTTTCTCTAAAATTTTGTTGCGATGAAGAGCTAAAACAACTACGCACTTTATTATTTTAGTTGCGTACAAGTACTACAAAAACCTTGGCACTTCTTTTTTCATTAATTTTCACTCTGAGCGCTACTTGTCTTTATTTCTTGCACCGAGTACTAATAGAATAACGTGGGTTTTCTCACTTTCGCCTCACCCGTTGCGTTTGAGTAAAAACACATGTTATGTTTTTTTTTAATCTACCTCGCGTTATTCAAGTTTAGACGACTTACTGCAAACTGATAAAAAAAAACTGAAAATATACACCAACTTTCGTAAAAAATAACTCCGCCAATATTGGACCATTCAGGGCTTCTCCTTCCCCTCCATCCGTCCTGCTATAAAATTAGGCCTTCATTACAATTCTTTCAAGTGTTGCTTTCTCTGATCAATCATATTTGCCTTGCTGTGTCTATCTGTTTGCCCGTTAGTATGTCTATTTGTCTGTATGTCTTTCTAATATTCATTTATCTGTCCATCTATACATAAACCTTTCTACTCAAACATCTACTTTATCATCTACCCATCTGCATATTTATCTTTCTTTCCATGTGTGTATCCATCATTCTATGTATGTACTCCTCTCACACAACATTTATGATCACTCACTCACTCACTCACTCACTCACTCACTCACTCACTCACTCACTCACTCACTCACTCACTCACTCACTCACTCACTCACTCACTCACTCACTCCTCCTCCTCCCTCACTCACTCCTCCTCCCTCCTCCTCCTCACTCACTCACTCACTCCTCCTCCACTCACTCACTCACTCCTCCTCCTCACTCACCTCCTCCTCCTCACTCCTCCTCACTCCTCCCTCCTCCTCACTCCTCCTCCTCCTCCTCCTCCTCCTCACTCCTCCCTCCTCCTCACTCCTCCCCTCCTCCTCCTCCTCCTCCTCCTCACTCCTCCTCCTCCCTCCTCCTCCTCCTCCACTCACTCACTCACTCCTCCTCCACTCCCTCCTCCTCCTCCTCACTCCTCCTCCTCCCTCCTCCCTCCTCCTCCTCCCTCACTCCTCCTCCTCCTCCCTCCTCCACTCCTCCTCACTCACTCCTCCTCCTCCTCTCTCTCTCTCTCTCTCTCTCTCTCTCTCTCTCTCTCTCTCTCTCTCTCTCTCTCTCTCTCACACACACACACACACACACACACACACACACACACACACACACACACACAGAGTCTAGATCAATCAATACTTTTTAATCTACCACTGATCGGAAAATGTTTCTCTTTAATACCTTCAACTTTCATTTGTGGGCGGTGAATGGCCGCTCTTTGTCTCCCCGTAGTAGTAATATGTAGTAGTAGTAGTAGTAGTAGTAGTAGTAGTAGGAACGAGGAGCAGGAAGGGAAAGCAGTAGTGGGTGTTGTTCATGGTTTTATGGGGATGATGTGTTATGGGAGCATTAATGGTGGGGGGGGGGGAGAAGGGGATAGAAAGACAATTTGATGGAAGGGAGAAGAGTGAGAGAAAAGAAAGGTGATGGGAAGGCGAGGAGAGAAAGCCAGAGGACTCGAGGGGAGGAAGTGAAAGGAAAGAAAAAACAGGCTTATGGAAACACTGATAACTGAAGCAGTGTGCGAAAAAGCTAAAACGTAACTTATGACGTGTTTAAGTGAAAGAGCAGCCTAGAAATGTGTGCAACACTTTTCATATATCATTGCTACCTGCGGGAGTTCTCGAACCAGTACTGAAATAAACCATATTATCCTATAAAGAGAAGTTCCCTGAACACGACGGTATAACCAAATTATAGATAAAATGTGATTTAAGCGAAAGCTTGAATAATTTATAATAACATGTCACATTCTCCATTCTATGTAATGGAAAAGTATGAGAGACGTTACGGAGAATATAAGTGGGCACGCTGGCCGTGTCCTGCTGGTGATGGCGTGAGCGCTGCGCCATACATTCACGTTTTCAAGGCTCCCCAAGACACACACTTCATATTACTCATTCTCTTTCATTTTTCATGGGTTATGGCACGTGCTGACGCCCAGCAGTGTCCACATTGTCCATCACAGGACCCGCCTAGGTAATGCAAATATGGCTGGCTGTGTCCGCAGAATGTTTCAGGACACTCCTAATAATGCACCATAAACACTTGCAGACATTGGAAAGTTACTGACAGTCTTGTGGAATTCTCATAAAACACTTTCTGCTGCTACAACAAAAAGAACAACAGTTACTACTACTACTACTACTACTACTACTACTACTACTACTACTACTACTACTACTACTACTACTACTACTACTACTACTACTATATACAATTCTAATAATAATAATACTAGTGCAACTACTACTACTACTACTACTACTACTACTACTACTACTACTACTACTACTACTACTACTACTACTACTACTACTACTATTCCCCTATTACTACTACTACTACTACTACTATTCCCCTATTACTACTACTACTACTACTACTACTATTCCCCTATTACTACTACTACTACTACTACTACTACTACTACTACTACTACTACTACTACTACTACTACTACTACTACTACTACTACTACTACTACTACTACTACTACTACTACTACTACTACTACTACTACTACTACTACTACTACTACTACTTATACTACTACTACTACTACCACTACTACTTATACCACTACTACTACTACTACTACTACTACTACTACTACTACTACTACTACTACTACTACTACTACTACTACTACTAATAATAATAATAATAATAATAATAATAATAATAATAATAATAATAATAATAATAATAATAATAATAATAATAATAATAATAATAATAATAATAATAATAATAATAATACTACTACTACTACTACTACTACTACTACTACTACTACTACTACTACTCCTTTCACTACTGCTGCTGCTGGGTGATAGGGACGTGGGCAGGGACTGGGCTGTAGGAGACAGTGACTGGAAGGGGGTGGGCCAGGGTGGAGATGATTTAGAAGAAATATCAGAAGGGTGAAGGATAAACGAAAAATGCGTGTTGAAGGGAGGAGGGTGAAAAGGGTCAAGGGGGTTCAGGGGGAGGGTGGTGGTGATGGTCCTTAAGGTGGTCGTCAGAGGGTCGCTAAGGCACTTTGGCACCGGCAGCAGCAGGCCAAGCCGAAGGTGCCGCGTGGAGAAAAGGGAAGCGACCTCGAGGAGTAAACAGGCGAGAAATGATAACTAGTGATTTTAAATTGAAGGTAAAAGAATATAAAAGAAAAATGTGATGGAAAACTCGGGGAAATAGTGGGAAAATAGTTAAGGAAAGGTAACAATGAAAAATTTGAAGGAAAATGGGAAGCGAACAGAAGAAGAAACGGAAAACTGGTAAGGAGGAAAGTACATGACCGGAAACTGAAGAGAAACAAAGATAAATGAGAACAGAAAAAATAAAGGAAAGTAAGGGAATACAAGAAAACACAGCAAAGGTGAGACAAATGAATATAAAGGGAAAACTCAATATTAAAGAAAAGTATTAGAGAAGTTACGGGAAATATAAATAAAAAAATAAGAAGAAAAATAACTAAGCTAAAAATAAGGAAAAAAGGACAAAATGACAGGAGGAGATATGCAATATCAGGATGGAAATAAAAGAAAGCAAACACGACTCTGGAAAGTGAAAAGCAGAGAAAACAGAAAAAAAAGTGAATCAAGAACATATAAAAATTATACGAAAGATGAAAAAATCAAGGAGGAAAAAAGTGATATGAATGAGGAAAAAAAACTAGCTAACAGGAAATAAAAGGCTCGGAGGAAAGTGAAAGGTGTGAATGGGAAGAAAGTTTTCAGCGTAAAAAGAGAAAACAAAGTAAAAATTCGAGTAATGAATAAAGATGCCGATACTTGAACGTCCGCCACGAAAATATCGACGAGACTAAAAATTTAAAGTAAAAACGCGCAGCAGAGTTTTTGATAAGGAAAAATAATGACGAAAAACAATAGAGCAAACCTATTCATGAAATTAAAAGAACAAAAGTAAGAGAATAAAGATCAAAGGACACAAAAATAAATAAAAACAGTACTTGGGACATGCAGAAAACATGATAACGCAGGAAAAAATATATAAGTACTGGAAAACAAATTCTGGAAATCAGGGGAGAAAATAGTCAAATGAACTGTTTAAACTAAAAACTGTAAGTACTACTACTACTTCTACTATTATTTTCACTACCACTACTATTACTACTTCCGCTACTACTACTACTACTACTAAGAACAACAATAATAATAACAACTCTTCTTCCTAACAACAACAACATTATGAAACTACAGATCCTCAATAGCAATTTTATGCCTTTTTCTTTGAGTACTAAAGGTATGTGTGTGTGTGTGTGTGTGTGTGTGTGTGTGTGTGTGTGTGTGTGTGTGTGTGTGTGTGTGTGTGTGTATAATTCACCACGGTCTGATCACGTGTTGGACTCGTAATCGCCAGCAGTTACCCTCCCGACATGAACAAGTGCTCTCTATTGTCAATCTCTGGGTACTGCCAGGACCTCACACACCACACACCTCATTCCCCTTGCTCAAGGGGGGACAGTAACCACTCGTAGTCAACATAAAGAATCCCGCCTGAGCGGGCTTGAACCGCCGCCCTGTCAGACCGTGAAACCTGGCAGCGCAGTGCTCTACCAGTTGCGCCACGGGGTAGTGTGTGTGTGTGTGTGTGTGTATGTGTGTGTGTGTGTGTGTGTGTGTGTGTGTGTGTGTGTGTGTGTGTGTGTGTGTGTGTGTGTGTGTGTGTGTGTGTGTGTGTGTGTGTGTGTGTGTGTGTGTGTGTGTGTGTGTGTGTGTGTGTGTGTGTGTGTGTGTGTGTGTGTGTGTGTGTGTGTGTGTGTGTGTGTGTGTTTTGGTGAAGTTCCTTCCCTTTCACTCTTTGTCCTTTCTGCCTTTTCCTCTCACTTCCTTCCCTCTCCGTCACGCCGCCGTTGAGGGACAAAGAGTAGGGACAGCATGGCATTTTTACCCTTTGTTCGCCCCGATTGCTGTTTCCTTCCCCTCTGTGGCTCCGCCGATTCGTTTTCTCTCTTTGCCCCTTGTCTCTCCCCTCCTCTTGTTCTCTCTCCTCCTCCCTCCTCTCTCTCACCTCCCCGATTTCTCTCTTCCTTCCCTCCCATAACCATCCCGCCTCCTTCCTTTCTTCCTTCCTTCCTCTCTTTCTTCGTGTGTTTCGTTCTTTGTCTGAGTCTCAGCTTGGCTCATTTACGGGGTTAATGATGTTACATTGTGTTGGAGGGAGGGAGGGAAGGTGGGTAAGAGAGAAGGATGAAGTCAGGGGGGGAAGGAGGAAGGGAAGAGGAGACAGGGGAAAGGAAGGATGAAAAGAAGAATGCATGGAAAGAAAAGAAGGAAGAAAGGAAGGAAGAAAGGAAGGAAGGAAGGAAGGAAGGAAGGAAAAAGAATAGAAGAGGCTGGAAATGAAGGAATGTGACTATGTGGTGATGGGGCTGACGAAATGAAAAGAAAAAAAGAGTTAAGGAAGTGAAATATGAAAGAAAATGATACACAAAGATATCAAATATAAAACTTGAGTAGGGAAGGAAAGGGGGATCTGGACATAATAGATGATAGGTGATTTAATGCTAGGTAGTATTAGTGATATGGTTGGATGCCACAGTCATTAGCGAACAGAGTTAGCTAATGACCTCCAAGCAATGGAGCCCTCAATGTTTTTGTGTCGGGAAAATAAACATGGGTGTTGTTATAATTTATGTAGTAGTAGTAGAAGTAACAGAAGCAGTAGCAAAAAAAAAAAAAAAATAAATAAATAACAGGGAAGTAAATAAATATAGCAGAAGAAAAAAACCCTGAAGCAACCTCTAACAAGAGACTCCTTTTGTAGATCGAGAAAAAAAAAAAAAGAAAAAGGAAAAAAAGAAAAATGGAAAAAGAAATTATCAAATATGTTACTCTTTGCAATGGAGATAGATAGAGAGAGAGAGAGAGAGAGAGAGAGACGAACCGTACCTTTTTTTTTATCTATCAGCACGAACTCGAGGAAAAGCAAAGAAACAATAACTAGAAAAAAAATTAGAGGAACAATGAATAAAAAAACAGTATACCGAGGAAAGCAACATCAGTGGGAATCAAACACACACACACACACACACACACACACACACACACACACACACACACAAGAAAAATATAAATATGAGATTAAGAAAACAACAACAACAACAACAACAACAACAACAACAACAACAACAACAACAACAACAACAAAACACTCAGCACCGAACCACTGGATGAACATGGATAAAATATAAAAAAAGTTTCATTCCTGCAATGTCCGCCTTATTGACGGTTGTTTTTCTTATATTCGTCAAGTTTACTTTAATTCTACGTTGTTTCGAACAATTAAGTTTAATATACATCAACCTTTACCTCTTTGACGTTGCTTTCCATATAATGGTCAAGTTCATTTTAATTTAACTCTTTTCCGAATAGTTAACTTTAATTTCGTCCGCGCCCCGTCTTGGGCACGCATTCTTCTACGGTCTTCCCGCCATACTTTCAGCGTCCTTTAACGTATTCCCCCCACCCCCCCCACCCCCCTTCAACCCCCTCCGGCCGCCTCGGCGCGGGCATGTGTTGTTCGTCACGCCTCACCTGGCCCGCCTGCCTCCTACCTCATTAGTTACCTCAGTGTCGCACGGGTCTGGAATGTCCTTTAGTTGATGCATTCTCTCTCTCTCTCTCTCTCTCTCTCTCTCTCTCTCTCTCTCTCTCTCTCTCTCTCTCTCTCTCTCTCTCTCTCTCTCACCCTTTGTTCTATAGTTAATGTATTCTTTCTTCCCTTCTCCCTACCCCACTCTCTTCCCTCTACCTTCCTCAATCTCTTTTCCATTCATCAATCCATTCATACATACAATCCCACATACATACATACAAACATAAAAACTCCAATTTCCAATAAATTTTGGGGTATGGGTATGGGATAGTCTTATGGACCACTACTACAGACACCATGTAATCCAGCACGGCCTGTTGCATAGTGGAACTGTCGGCGACTAAACCGGCTCCCCCGCTGGGCCGTCCAGTGAGGAGGGTGACTGGACACCCAACAGGACGGAATACAAGACCCATCAAAAGACGGATGATCTTGCCGGCCAACGACCATCTAGTTCTAGAGTGTGGTGGACTCGGACTCACAGACACAGCCATGCACCCGGTCTTCCTGAGCGTCCCCACTCTCTCTTCCCTGGCGGGTGACAAGCCAGGTCCTTCGCTCGGTGTCTTGATCTTTTGGCTTCATCGCAATGCCCTCACACTCTTTCTCCTCTCTCATCTCTTTCATTTTCATTTTCTCTTTCTTAGCGTCTCAGGTGTTTGGGGGCTGCTGAGCAGGCGGCGCATAGAGTCCGCACTCCTCCCTCTCTACCTTTTTCGTCTATGACAATAAAAAAAAAAAATAATAATAATAATAATAAATACAGATAATCTGACAATTCTTTTTTCCATCATCTATTGTTTTATTTCTTTCCATTTTCTTCTCCCTCGTTGCTTTTTATTACAAGTGTTAGTTGGAAAGTCTTCCTGGAATGTCGCCTTGTGTACACCTGAATCATCGGTGAATGGATCTGAAGGCGGAAAGAGAGGAGGAGGAGGAGGAGGAGGAGGAGGAGGAGGAGGAGGAGGAGGAGGAGGAGGAGGAGGAGTAGAAGAAGGAGGAGGAGGAATACACAGGAATACATAGAAGAACATACACCAGAAGACCTCTCGGTCTATGGCGAGGGTGTCTGTTTACTACCGCTACTACTAGTAATCTACGTGTGGTAGGACAGGATAGAATAGATGAAGGCTCCTCCTCACCCACCTCTTCCTCCGAAATAGTTAGAAGAGATCACCATGTGCCTTTAAAGAGATCACCATGGAGGAGGAGGTGGAGGAGGTGATGAGAATGAAATGGTGCAGTGAAAGAAATAAGAAGAGGAGGGGAGGGACGAGGAGGAAGAGGAGAAAGACGAACATAAGAGACGGAGGGAGATGAAGGAAAGGAACTCACCCAAAAATGAAAATGAAGACACGATAATAGAAGAGGACAAATCGAGGGCAGGCGTTGATATATATATATATATATATATATATATATATATATATATATATATAGAGAGAGAGAGAGAGAGAGAGAGAGAGAGAGAGAGAGAGAGAGAAAGAGATCCCCTCTCTCTCTCTCTCTCTCTCTCTCTCTCTTCGACGTTCATCACTATATTTTCCTCAAGCCTCATATTTTCTTCTTTCCTCCTTTCTTCCGCTTCTTATTTTTTGTCTCTCTCTTTCATTGCTTCTGCTGGATACACACACGATTATAAAACAATAAAAAAATAAATGAAAAGAAGGAGGTGGAGTACGAGGAGGAAGGGGACGAGAGCAGGAAGAGGAGGTGGAAGAGGAGGAGGAGGAGCTGAAGGAGATGGAGGAGGAGGTCACAGGAAAGAAAAAAAATACTAATGTTGTTTGGTGAGCATTCAAAGGAGGAGGAGATCTGAAAGGTGAGGAGAACTGAGCAGAAAAATGAAAAATGGCGAGGGATGACAGACGGCGAAGGAGGAGGCGAGATGAAGATGCTGGAGGAGAGGAGATGGAGATGATGGAGAGTAGAGAGGTGATGATTACGATGTCAATGTGAAATGGAAATTACAAAAATGACACACAACTAGCAAATATATAGGCAGGACATCCATTTTTTTTTGAGAGAGAGAGAGAGAGAGAGAGAGAGAGAGAGAGAGAGAGAGAGAGAGAGAGAGAGAGAGAGAGAGAGAGAGAGAGAGAGAGAGAGAGAGAGAGAGAGAGAGAGTCTACATAGACGTTCAGACCACACACACCCTATGGTACTGGCTAGGTGCTCTGTTCCTAAGCCAAAGTGAAACACCAGTCTTGCAAGCCGCTGCGTGTTTGCTTACACAGCATGTTGTTGAATAAGTCCATCGCGTCCGACTGACCTACTGAAGGCGGGAGACTATTGCATTCTCTCACGGCGACGGTGATGAAGCATTTGGCGCAGTCTTGATCAGTACTTTGTCAAGGCAATTTTAGCGCCATTAGTTTACGTTTGCGACGTGTCATAAATCATAAACAATGTAAGTTAATCCACATTTGTAGAACAATGTACTGAAGTGTTTTATTCGCTCCTCAAGGGTGAGCACGTCAACACACTGACGGCCTTTACCTGCGGGATGTGTTGGCAGAGGTCGCCGTGGCTGCCCGGCGGTGACTTCACGGCGTCCTTCGCTTGGCGGGGAGGCAAAAACAGCACCGTGTCATTTAAATGAACTCCTATTAAAGTACTATAGAATGACAGTTTTTGTTAATGAAGCCAATCAGTCTGTTCGTTGTGCTCGCTGCCTCAGTACTTTATTGGGAGAAGTTATTGCCTGACGACATTGCAACACAAAGACATAATGAAAATAAATCAAACAATCAGAATAACAATCTAAGAATATATATATATATATATATATATATATATATATATATATATATATATATATATATATATATATATATATATATATATATATATATATATATATATATATATATATATATATATATATATATATATATATATATGAAAATAAAAATAATTACAGAAACAACGGGTGCCAGAATTCCCCTCGGAGGCTGAGAAGGAAGAGAAGGCGAAAGCTAAAGTTTGGAAAGAAGGAAAACAGGACGAGAGGGAAGCGGACAGAAGTCTGTGGAAGATACTAAAGGAGGATTAGGGAGAGGGAAAGTAAAGCGACAATTACTGCGACTACTGGGGTAAGGTGAGAGGGAAGGGACGAGGGAAAGGGGGACGAGGAATGGGGTGGAAGGAGAGATTAGCTACAGTTACGTTACTACTGCTACTGCTGCTGCTACTACTACTACTACTACTACTGCTACTACTACTACTACCTCTACTACTACTACTACTACTACTTTTACTACTACTACTACTACTGCTACTACTATTTCTATTACTACTACTACTACTACTACTACAACTACTGCTTCTACCCCCCCCTCCCCCCCCCCCGCGCTACTATCTCCCATTCACAACCACCACCACCATCACCACTACTACTTCTGTAACGTCTTCCGCTACAACACTTCCGCTACGTAACGCCACGATATTAAAAGACAGGACGGGCCAGCATTCCCGGGCCTCACACACTCTTCTTTGCATACATACAAGATTCCTGTTGTCTTCCGTATCCAGGCAGACAGAACCCCTTGCCCTGGCCCTCCCCTTAAAAATAGTTTGGTGGGCCTAATGCACAAAAAAACAAAGCTTAGAGGGTAAGGCCAGAGAGCAGGAAGGGAGAAGAGGGGAATTTAACTGGGTGGACTGCAGGAGTTTGGGTGGTTAGGGGGAAGGGAGAGAAGGTGAAGGGAGGGAGAGGTTTAGAGATAAAGGGAAAAGAATGGGCGAGGAAGGGGAGATGGGTTTGAGAAGGAATAAGGAAGAAGGGAAGGAAGGGAAATGGGATGGGAGGGAGAGGCGTTTGTAAGGAATGAGGGGAAGGGAAACAAGAAGGAGAAGGGAGAAATAGGGATTGGATGGTTAAGGGAGTGGTGGGGATCAGTCTGAAAGGATGGTGAAGAAAGAGAGGAGGAAAGACGAGGGGAAAGATGAAGGGAAAGGTGAGAGAAGGGAAGGGAAATTGTAATGGGAAAAGGAAGGAGAAAAGCAAGATTTATGGAGAGGAGGAGAGGGGATAGGGAGGAGAGATGTAAGGGAGGGAGGTAAGAAAGTGGAAAAGGGAAGGAGGAGAAAAGGATTTAGAAAAGGATTTGTAAAGAGGGGAGAGGGAGGTAGGGGAGGGGAGATGGGGAGGGGGGAAGGGGAGTGATGGGGAATGGTATACGGAGAGAAAGTGAGGGGAGGGAAGGGAAATGTAAGAGGAGAAAGTAAAAGGAGGAGAAGGATTCGTGGGGAGGGGAGCGGAAAAGAAGGGAGCATTGTGAGAGAAGGAGGAAGGAAGTGATGGAGAATGATCTGAGGGAAGGGGTGAAGGAAAAGGAAGGGGAAATATAGGAGGAAAAAGGAAAGGAGGAGATAAAATTTGCAGAAAGTCAGAGGAAATAAAGGGAGGAGAAGGAGGGTGAGGTGAAGGGAAGGGATGAGGAGGAAAGAAAGAGATTAGCTACAGTTACGTGACTTCGTTTTTTGGCCATTTCTTCCCTTTTTTGTCTCATCTCCGTTTTCTTCGTTCGTTGTTTTCTTTCGTTGTTTACTTTCGTGCGCCAACTTTTGTAATTTCACGCCTCGCTGTTTGCCCGCTTACTGATCTCCTGCTTGTTAGTTTCTTTGTTTTCTCACTACTGTGTTTATACTTATTTTCCTGTCGAGTTTGTTATCTGTTTATCCTGTCCTTTCTCTCTTTTCTCTCGTTATTCCTCTACCTACTACTTCTCCTAATCTTCCTCCTCCTCCTCTTCTTTGTTTTGTTTTATTTACTCCTTCTTTACTTTTTTTTTTTCTATTCCTACACCTGATCCTCTTGCGTATTTCTTTATCGTTTTCTCATTTTTTATGTATTGTTTTCACTTCCTCCTCCTACTCCTCTTTTCTTTTACTTGCTTTTCTTCTTTTCTTCTAGTTCTATCTACCTCAATTCCCTTTTAACAATTTTGTATCTACCTTTTAATCTATTTTTCCTCCTCTTCCTCGCCTTTTCTTCTCCTTGGCTTGGTGGTTAGTGTGACTAGTTATGAATTCGTGAGCCCGGGCTCGATCACTGCCCGCGTCACTCGACACCCAGCCCGCCCAACTGTTCATCCTTTTCGGGCTGGGCGATAAGTAGGTGCCAGGAAGCCTGGGAAGGTAAACTGTCTTCCTACCCGCCACAGGCTCCAGGGCCTATGAGACGGAGATGAGCACCGAAGCCACGCGCAGTTGTAACGTGTAACCCTTAATTTACCTTCACCTTCTTTCTTCTTCTCTTCCTTTCATTTTACCTTCTATCTTTACTTCAATTAATCTTTTTTTCTGCTCCGAGCACTTTTATTTTTCACTTAGTTTCTCCTATTCTCCTCTCCTCCTCCTCCTTCACCTCCTCACCTTCCAGCATTTTCCCCCTCTCCAAACTTCACTCCTCCTTCTCCCTTCCTTGCGTAATCACCTCATGTTTTCTCTTATTCCTGCTTGTATTATTTTTCCTTTCGCTCCTCCTCCTTCCAATCTTTTT
>NW_026110584.1:641668-704168 GCF_024679095.1 Eriocheir sinensis | reverse complement strand
CTGCTCCTGAATAGAGATCAAAGGAGTGTCCCAAAAGAGAGATCAATTTCGGGAGGAGAGGTGTCCTTATACCCTCCTCTTGAAAGAGTCCAAGTGGTAGGCGGGAGGAAATACAGATGAAGGAAGATTGTTCCAGAGTTTACCAGTGTGAGGGATGAAAGAGTGAAGATGCTGGTTGACTCTTGCATAAGGGGTTTGGACAGTATAGGGATGAGCATGAGACGTATGCAGCGGGGCCGCGGGAGGGGGGGAGGCATGCAGTTAGCAAGTTCAAAAGTGCAGTCAGCATGAAAATATCGATAGAAGATAGAAAGAGAGGCAACATGGCGGCGGAATTTGAGAGGTAGAAGACTATCAGTTTGAGGAGGAGAGCTGATGAGACGAAGAGCTTTTGACTCCACTCTGTCAAGGAGAGCTGTTTGAGTGGAGCCCCCACACACACACATGAGATGCATACTCCATACGAGGGCGGACAAGGCTCCTGTAAATGGATAGCAACCGTGCGGGGGAGAAGAACTGGCGGAGACGGTACAGAACGCCCAGCCTAGAGGAAGCTGATTTAGTAAGAGATGAGATATAGAGCTTCCAGTTGAGATTTTGAGTTAAGGATAGACCTAGAATGTTTAGTGTTGAAGAAGGTGATAGCTGAGTGTTGTCGAAGAATTGGGGATAGTTGTTTGGAAGATTGTGTCGAGTGGGTAGGTGGAGAAACTACTTGAATCATATCCTCGTAGGCGTCTTTTCTCCAATGTAAAGAAATTGAGTCACTTGAGTCGTTCCTCGTACGGTTGGGTCCTTAAAGTTGGAATAATTTTCGTGGCGCGTCGTTGAATCCTTTCCAGTAAATCAATGTCCCTTCTATAATTAGGAGATCAAAACTGCACTGCATACTCGAGGTGCGGTCTTACCATGGAATTATACAAGGATAGCATCACGTCTGGCGTTTTACACTCGAAGTTCCTCGCTATGAACCCTAGCAAAGTGTTGGCTTTGTTATATGCTTTTTTACAGTGATTCGCATGTTTCAGGTCACTGCTGATAGTGACCCAAAGATTTTTCCTCCTGCCTCGCCGGCAGAGGTTTCCCATTCATGATGTATGTGTTGTTATTATTTCGGGACACAATGGAGGAGGGACTAAGCTCAGGGAAGATAAGAGGAGACGGGAAGGGGAAGGGGATGAAGAGGGAAAAGGGAGATGGTCAAGATGGGGATTAAGTGGGAGAAGAAGGGGAAGGCAGGGATAAGGGATAGACACGAAAAGGGGAACGGAGGAGAGAAGACTACATAGGGAAGGGGTGGAGAGGAAAGGGTATAAGCACTGGAGTGAGGGGAAGAGTGGGCATTGGAGGGTAGAAGAAAGAAGGGGAAATAAGGGGTAACACAGTCGGAAGAATGGGAGGAGCGAAAGAAGGGAGAGCAAGTGAGGGGAAAAAGGATAAAAAATGAGTGTGAAAACGGGGTGAAACGAGAGGGTTGGGGAAGACGAACAAGAAGAGGGGAAGAGATGAAAGAAGAGGGACGTAATGGTGATGATGGGAGTGAGGGAGACTGGTTATGGGGACAGTGATCCGTGTGTGTGTGTGTGTGTGTGTGTGTGTGTGTGTGTGTGTGTGTGTGTGTGTGTGTGTAAACTCAAGGCAGGTAACTCATGCACACGTACATGCAAACAAAAACCTTCCTTCGTTCACATGTCCATCTCCCCCCCCCAAAAAAAAAAAAACAAACCTATGACGGAACAAAAAGGAACACAAAGGAACACAAAGGAAGAACAAACAACAGCAGACCTGCTGGTTCTTACGAGGCTGTTTGTGACAAGCTACACTAACTATTTAATCAAAGGTGGAAGATGAAGGACAGCAAAGGCGAAGGCTCCTCCCCATCCCCCCATCCCTCCAGCCAAGGCTGGCAGGAAATAAAAAGAACCATGCAGCATGGAAAAACTGCATGGAATTTATGTAGGAAAGAGGAAAGAACTACCATTACTGCTACCACTAACCGGGCGATAAAAGCGGACAAGGACACCAGTATTCGAAAGAACTTAACGTTATTACGACAATGAGTAATACGAGGGGCGTTCAATAAGTAATGCCCCTGACCCACTTCTAGTTGTCTGATCTAGCTGATATTTAGCATGTGCAATGACTTATATCTCTATGGATAATGTGGCAAATTACAGCTCTGAACTAATTTTGGTTTCTCATTTACAGGTGTTTGAACTGAGTCAGGTGTGAAATGGAGCCTGTTGAGTGTCGCGCAGTGATCCGGTTTTTGTATTTGAAAGGACGCACACCACAGGAGACGTTTGACGAAATGAAAGAAACTTACGGTGATGATGCCCCATCATATGACCTTGTAAAACGCTGGCATCGTGAATTCAAACATGGCCGGAAGTCTGTGGAAACAGCTCCCAGACCTGGTCGCCCTCCTTCTGCCATTGATGAGGCATCTGTCTGCCAAGTTGAGGCTGCCATTTTGGAAGATCGGCGAATTACTATTCGCCAAATAGCCCAAGAGGTCAAGATTAGTACAGGGTCTGTGGAAACTATCATTCGTGACCATTTGCATATGCATAAGGTGTCTGCCAGATGGATTCAAAACACTTGTCTAATCTATTCTTGAAGGCTGTAACTGTTGTACTATCAACGACATCACAAGGTAGAGAGTTCCAAACATTAACAACTCGATTGAAGAAGAAGTGTTTAGCTTCGTGCGACGAGAATCTTTTACCACTTATCTTCAAATTGTGATTTCTTCTTGTTCTATTTGATCGATCAATTGTAAAGTAATCTTCCGCATTAATATCACTGAATCCTTTGAACATTTTAAACACTTCTATTAGATCGCCTCGCATTCTTCGTTTTGATAGGCTGAATAAATTTACTTCTTTAAGCCTTTGTTCATATGACAAATTTCTCAACCTAGGAATCATCTTTGTTACTCTTCGTTGGACCCGTTCCAACTTTTCTATGTCTTTTCTGTAGTAGGGAGACCAAAACTGTACACAGTACTCTAGACGGGGTCGAACCAACGAATTATACAGTTTTAATATTACTTTTTCCGATTTATTATTAAAGACTCGTCCGATGAAGCCAACCAATTTGTTTGCAGTTTTAACTACCTCTGAACAATGCTGACCGGGCTTTAAATCGCTTGATATAGTGATTCCAAGATCCTTTTCTTTACTTACTGCAGAAAGTTGTTGGCCATTCATTACGTACCGAACGCGATTGTTATTTTTTCCGATGTGCAGCACTTTACATTTCTCAACGTTAAATTTAATTTGCCATTGATTGGCCCAACGTGCAAGTCGATCTATATCTGATTGTAAAGCTTCTTCGTCGAGTATCGCAGTTACTTTACTAGCAATTTTGGTGTCATCAGCAAATTTTGATACTTTGCAAGTGAGCCCATCATCGATATCATTAACATAAATTAAGAAGAGCATGGGGCCAAGCACTGATCCTTGAGGTACGCCGCTTTTGACATCGAGCCAGTTAGATGTAACACCGTTTAGAACAACTCTCTGTTTCCGCTCAGAGAGCCAGTCCGCAAGCCAATTGTGAATGTTACCCGAGATACCGTGCGCCAGTAGTTTGCTGAGCAATCGTTGGTGGGGGACCTTATCAAATGCCTTTTGAAAATCCAGATATATGATATCTACTGATCTGCTTTCATTGAACACCTCAAAAATATAGTGAAAAAAATCAAGTAAGTTAGTCAAACACGAACGTTTACTACGGAAGCCATGTTGCGAATTATTTATTATATTATTTTCTTCGAAGAATTTCACCATATTGTCGCGAATGATAGTCTCCATTAACTTACAAACAATAGATGTCAGGCTAATTGGTCGATAGTTTCCTGAATGAGACTTGTCCCCCTTTTTGAAAATTGGTGTGACATTTGCAAGTTTCCTATCCGACGGAACTTTTCCAGCTGTTAAAGATTTATTGAATATGATGGAGAGCGAGAGGAAAAGGAAGAAATAGGAGGAGGAGGAGGAGGAGGAGGAGGAGGATGTGTGAGCTCAGTGGGCCAGCCTGCCAGGTGTGAGGCGTTTTCAGTCTCAGTGTCTGGCTGGACGTGGTGGAGAGAGGGTGGTTCACCTCGTCTCTCCCGCCTCGCCTCAGCCTTTCGCGGCCCGCCCCTCGGCTACCCTCAGTGCCAACCCTCGCGCCCCGCAGTGCCTCGCCGCCCCTCGGAGTGTCGGGTCGTGCATGCCGCGGACAGTGTCTCCAGTGGATATAAAGACATTGTAGCCTTTTTTTTCACTATAAGACTCATAGTTATGCGGCGTCAAGATTACTGTTGGCCTCTGCCTGTCAACATCTACCTTTCCTTCTTGCTGGAAGTATGCCTTCATACAGCCTGTACCTAAGAAGGGTGACCGCTCCAATCCCTCAAACTACCGTCTTATTGCTTTACTTTCTTGTCTATCTAAAGCTTTTGAATCAATCCTTAACCGGAAGATTCAAAAGTACCTTTCCACTTCTGACCTTCTATCTGATCGCCAGTATGGGTTCCGCAAGGGGCGTTCTACTGGTGATCTCCTAGCCTTCTTAACTGACTCTTGGTCATCCTCTCTTAGCCGTTTCGGTGAAACTTTTGCTATTGCGCTGGACATATCAAAAGCTTTTGATAGGGTCTGGCACAAATCTTTGCTTTCAAAACTACCCTCCTACGGTTTCTATCCTTCTCTCTGTACCTTTATCTCCAGTTTCCTTTCTGACCGTTCTATTTCTGCCGTGGTAGACGGTCACTGTTCTTCTCCTAAATCTATTAACAGTGGTGTCCCACAGGGTTCTGTCCTATCTCCCACTCTTTTTCTGTTGTTCATTGATGATCTTCTTTCCAAAACGAACTGTCCTATCCATTCCTACGCCGATGATTCCACTCTGCATTATTCAACTTCTTTTAATAGAAGACCCACCCTTCAGGAACTTAACGACTCAAGGCTGGAGACTGCAGAACGCTTAGCCTCAGACCTTACTATTATTTCCGATTGGGGCAAGAAGAACCTGGTGTCCTTCAACGCCTCAAAAACACAGTTTCTCCACCTATCCACTCGACACAATCTTCCAAACAACTATCCCTATTCTTTGACAACACCCAGCTATCACCTTCCTCAACACTAAACATTCTCGGTCTATCCTTAACTCAAAATCTCAACTGGAAACTTCATATCTCATCTCTTACTAAATCAGCTTCCTCGAGGCTGGGCGTTTTGTACCGTCTCCGCCAGTTCTTCTCCCTGCACAGTTGCTGTCCATATACAGGGGCCTTGTCCGCCCTCGTATGGAGTATGCATCTCATGTGTGGGGGGGCTCCACTCACACAGCTCTTCTGGACAGAGTGGAGGCTAAGGCTCTTCGTCTCATCAGCTCTCCTCCTCATACTGATAGTCTTCTACCTCTTAAATTCCGCCGCAATGTTGCCTCTCTTTCTATCTTCTATCGATATTTCCACGCTGACTGCTCTTCTGAACTTGCTAACTGCATGCCTCCCCCCCTCCCGCGGCCCCGCTGCACTCGACTTTCTACTCATGCTCATCCCTATACTGTCCAAACCCCTTATGCAAGAGTTAACCAGCATCTTCACTCTTTCATCCCTCACGCTGGTAAACTCTGGAACAATCTTCCTTCATCTGTATTTCCTCCTGCCTACGACTTAAACTCTTTCAAGAGGAGGGTATCAGGACACCTCTCCTCCCGAAACTGACCTATCTTTCGGCCACCTCTTTGGATTCTTTTTAGGAGCAGTGAGTAGCGGGCTTTTTTTTTATTAATGTTTGCTTTTTGTGTGCCCTTGAACTGTCTCCTTTGCTGTAAAAAAAAAAAAAAAAAATGAGCAGGAGATGAGACAAGCGCCCCCTAGCCCCTTCTTAACCGTTTTTTTCTTTATTTTGACCCTCATCTTCCCTTTCCCTCGCTTTCTTTTTACTCGTTAGTTGTTTTGGGTTGTGTTGTGTTGTTTGTCTTGTTTTGTTTTGAAGTGAGTTGAGGTGATGGACAGGTAAAGGAAGTGATCATTGATTATATTTTTGTCTACTTTTTATTACCTGTTCTTTTCTTTCCTAAATTTTTTGGAGTATAGGCTTTTCCTTTTATTTCAATCTTGTTCGAAGTGCGTTGAAGTGATGCAAGGTGTCAAAAAGTGACCATTAGGTTCTCCTCTGCCTGTCTTTTTACCTGTCCATTAATCAGTCACATTCACGTCAGACAAAGGTGCTATTTTTCCCCCTTCCTTCAATAATTTCTCACGTGTCTATTCTGTTTCACGATTTCCTTTTAGACTTTCGTTTTTGAACTTTTAATTATTTTTTCTTTCCTCAAAAGTTATATATAAAAGGTTTGCACATATTTTCTTCCTCTACGTTAGGAAAACAATATGACGGAGCTGGAGGGAATTTGTGTGTGTGTGTGTGTGTGTGTGTGTGTGTGTGTGTGTGTGTGTGTGTGTGTGTGTGTGTGTGTGTGTGCTCTGAATCTTCCCTTTACCCCTTCCACACACACACACACACTTTTCCTATCTGTTCTCTCTCTCTCCATCTCTCCCTTTACTGACATATTTTCCTCTCCCCTTCGCTCCCCTCAGTAACAATCAGTCCACGGTAAAAATATGCAGCGACGAACTCTGTCAAGAGTATTCAGGGGGAGGATGCGAGAAGAGAATGGATGAAAGTGAAGTGATGATGAAGATGATGATGATGGTGGTGGTGATGATGATGATGATGATGATGGTGGTGGTGATGATGATGATGGTGGTGGTGATGATGATGATGATGGTGATGGTAAGGGATGAAGTAATAATTAAGAGTTTGATTGTTCTTGTCTCTCTCTCTCTCTCTCTCTCTCTCTCTCTCTCTCTCTCTCTCTCTCTCTCTCTCTCTCTCTCTCTCTCTCTCTCTCTCTCTCTCTCTCTCTTTTTCTCTCTCTCTCTTACCTACCTACCTACCCCCACAAACACAACAAATACGATAAAGAAAACAATAATAACAAAGTTTAGTTATACGATTTGGCATATTATACTTTACGTTCCTTTTTAAAACACTTCCTCCCTCATTCCCTTTATTGATATGTTGCTGTTTCTGTTGTTGTTGTTGTTGTTGTTGTTGTTGTTGTTGTTGTTGTTGTTGTTGTTGTTGTTGTTGCTTCAGTGTCAACACGAGTCGAGAGACACGGAGGAGGCAAATAACACGAGTGAACCTTTGCTTCTCGTCACAGGTTTCCGCGAAGTCGTGAAGGCGAGGCGAAGTCGAGTAAAGAGAGATACACGGATACAGAGAACGCGTGTGTGTGTGCGTGTGTGTGTGTGTGCGTGTGTGTGTTTGCTCAAGCGACTGTTGCTCCGGCTTTTGTTTTGGCCCGAGGAAGACGAAACAATGAGGAAGAGGCAAGGACGATCACGCGAGATTGGAGGAATAAATAAATAGACACATAAATAAAGAGGAGGACAGGGAGGAAGGTGAGAAAAACGACAGAAAAGTTAAAAGAAAAAAGAAAGACTGAGAGGAGATTA
The DNA here is from genome assembly GCF_024679095.1 of Eriocheir sinensis. Taxonomy (NCBI): domain Eukaryota; kingdom Metazoa; phylum Arthropoda; class Malacostraca; order Decapoda; family Varunidae; genus Eriocheir; species Eriocheir sinensis. Next base: position 696,649 of record NW_026110584.1, on the reverse strand, counting down.
ATAACACAAAGAGGAATAAATAGACTCATAAAAAGGAAGAAAAGGAGGAAGGTGAGAAGACACAAAAAGAGAGAAAATAAAACAGACGGAGAGGAAACAAACAAGAAAAGAGGAATAACAACGTAGATACATAAATAAAGAGGAAATAAGGAGAAAGGTGAGAAAATATACAAAGGAAAAGAAAAAAGACGAGTGGAAATAAGTAAATAAAACCATCGAGAGGCCGTACATTAAGCCTCCTCTTCCTCTTCCCCTTATCTCCTCTTTTGTTTCTGCTTCTACTTTTGTTTCCTGCTCTTTATTCTTCAATCTTTGCATTCAACTTTTCCTTTTCTCTACCTGTTCATCTCTTTCTTATCTCATACTTTATCTTCTCTCTCTCTCTCTCTCTCTCTCTCTCTCTCTCTCTCTCTCTCTCTCTCTCTCTCTCTCATTAGTAAATTTGCAGACGACACAAAGATTGGCAACTCGGTTCTCACTGACGAAGACAGGCAAAGCCTCCAAGAGGATTTGCACAAAATTTCAGCTTGGTCGGATAGATGGGAGATGCCCTTTAACGTAGACAAGTGCCAGGTCCTTCAAGTTGGAACGAGGAATAAGAAGTTCGAATACGAAATGCGCGGCGTTAAACTCAAAAGCGTTCAATGCGTCAAAGACTTGGGGGTCAAAATCGCGTCAAACCTCAAATTCTCACAGCAATGCATCGATGCAGCAAATAAAGCGAACAGAATGTTGGGCTTCATTAAAAGAAACTTTGTATTCAAGAATAAAGATGTAATACTCCCGCTCTACAACAGTTTAGGCAGACCCCACTTGGAATATGCGGTACAGTTTTGGTCTCCCCACCATGCAAAGGATATTGCTAAATTAGAAGGTGTTCAGCGTCGGGCAACGAAAATGATCCCTTCCTTGCGCAACAAATCCTACGAAGAAAGGCTTTCTACCCTTAACATGTTCTCTCTTGAGAAACGTCGCCTCCGAGGAAAACTGATCGAATGTTTTAAAATACTTAATGGTTTCACGAATGTAGACAGATCAACATTGTTTATGATCGATGACACTTTGCGCACGAGGAACAATGGCGTAAAACTCAGATGTAGACAAGTAAATTCAGACTGCACCAAATTTTTCTTCACCAACGTTGTAGTGCGAGAATGGAATAAGCTTCCACCGTCAGTGGTCCAGTGTAACACGATTGACTCCTTCAAAAATAAGCTCGACCGTCACTTCCTTCAACTTAATATCAACTAGAGTAGAAATGCAACGTTTTGGAGTCTTCTGATTAATGTAAAATCACTTAGGTTTAAGGACAGACCACCAAGTCTGGACCATGGGGTCTGTGTGGTCTGATTTTCTATGTAAATCTATGTAAATCGTCCTCCTCTAACAATCTCTTAATCCTCTTCCTTTATTTTTCTTTTATCACGTATATAACTATTTTCTTGTCTGTCTCTGTCTGTCTGTCTGTCTGTAATTTTATCTGTCTGTCTGTCCGTCTATCTATCTCTGTCTATCCATTCTCTGACATAACTATTATTTTCTTTTCCTTTTCTTTCTTTTGTCTGTCTGTCTATCTGTCTGTCTGTCTGTCTGTCTGTCTCTATCAGGTGTTAAGAAAGTGAGATACTGAAACAAGGCTTAAGAAAAGAAAGAGAAAACAAAAAAAACATGTGGCCGAGAATAACAACAACAAAGAGTGTGAAATCGTCTCGCCAGGTGGCGCAGATGTCCCCAAAACTCGCACTGAAACAACATGACCCCCACATCAAAACCAAGCAACCACCACCACCAGCGTCACCACCACCACCTCCTCCTCCACCTGTAATCCACCTGGGCCTCCACCTCCTCCACCTTCACCTTCAACTCCTCATCGTCGTCGTCCTCGTCCTCGCGTCCTCCGCCAACGGTAAGGGGGGGGAGAGAGAGAGAGAGAGAGAGAGAGAGAGAGAGAGAGAGAGAGAGAGAGAGAGAGAGAGAGAGAGAGAGAGAGAGAGAGAGAGAGAGAGAGAGAGAGAGAGAGAGAGAGAGAGAGAGAGTGTCATATATTTCAAAAGTTCGTCCGTTTATTAAAGTCATGTCTGGCTACCGACTCGTGTGTGTGTGTGTGTGTGTGTGTGTGTGTGTGTGTGTGTGTGTGTGTGTGTGTACTGAAAGATTTCGCAAGAGTAAGGTTGTTGTTGTTGTCAGAAAACGGTTTATTTTTGTGTGTGAGGGGAAGAGGAGCAGGAGGAGGAGGAGGAGGAGGAGGAGGGAATTGCAATGGGGAGGGAGGTGAAAGAAGAATAGAAATTGGTCACTGTTTTACTTTCTCTTTTTCTCTCTATTTGGGAATGTGAGGGGAGGAGAGGGGGAGAGTGGAGAAGAGAAGGAAAGGGGAGGGGGAGTGGAGATCAATGTATGCTTCGTGGGGAGGGAGGGGAGGGAAAAAGAGAAGAGCTGGGGAGTGGGGAGAGCAAGACAAGGTAAAGGGTGATTTCTTCTGTCTGTATGCATGTGGGGAGGAGATGGGGAGGAAGTGATGGACGTTAACAGTTTGTATTAAAGAAAAGAAAGATGATGGGGAGGAAAGATGATGATGGGAAAAGGGTCATATTTGGTCCATTATCGTGAGGGGAGATGGGGAATGAAGATGGGGAGGTTGTGTATGCTTGGATATTTCGTGGGAACGGGAGAGAGGAAGGCAGGGGAGTCGGGGAGAGTGGGATAAGGGGAGATGAAAAGGTCACGAATTCTGTGGGGAGGAGGAGGGGATGTGAGGGGAGTTGTCGAGGCAGAGGAAGGGGAAGACAAGCTGGGGAGAGAATTGAGGGAAGGAAGAAAAAAAGAGAGGAGTTTGAGATTTAGAGCGAGAAGAAGGAAGTTGGCGAAGGGGAAAAGGAGAAGCAGGGAAAAAGGAAAGGAATTTGGGAGATAAAATGAAGATGGGGTTTTGGAAGGGGAAGAGAAGAAGGGGAAATGGAAGAATATGGAAGAATTCTGAGGGGAGAAAGAGGGAAAAAAAGAAGGGATTTTAGGAAAGGAGGAGGGAGAAGGGAGTTTGGGAGAGGGGAAAGGGAAACATAGAAACATGGAAACATGGAAAAGCAGACAACAGAAAGCCTATTTGCTCATTACGAGGTCGCCCGCTTTGGTGATTTAATCTGCTCGACAGCCACTTGGGGCTTGAGGAGCAGATGAAAGCACCTCGATATTGAGGAGCAGATGAAAGCACCTCAATATTGAGGAGCAGATGAAAGCACTTCGTTATTCAGTCTACTCCCGACGCAGCGAAATGACGGTCGATTCTATATTTGAAGGAGTTGATGGGATTCGCATTTATACTTCTCAGGGAAGATTGTTCCAGTGGCGCGTGTGTTTGCCGTTTGAAAAGAAACTCCTTCCAATGTCTGTGTTACATCGACTCGACTGAATGGGTAAACCGTTATTTCTAGTTCTTGAGTTGGTTCGCAGTTCAAAGACTTTGGAGTAATCGACGTTATTGAACTTTTTCAGGTACTTGAAGACTTCAATCGTATCCCCTCGTAGGCGTCTTTTCTCCAATGTAAAGAGATTGAGTCGCTTGAGTCGTTCCTCGTACGGTTGAGCCCTTGAGGTTGGAATCATCTTTGCGGCGCGTCGCTGAATCCTTTCCAGTAAATCAATGTCCTTTCTGTAATTAGGAGATCAGAACTGTGCTGCATACTCGAGGTGCGGTCTTACCATGGAATTATACAAGGATAGCATCACGTCTGGGAGGAAGGGAGTGAGGGATAAGAGGGGAAATGGGAAGATACTGTACCATATGAGGAAGAAACAAAGGAAAGGGAAAGAAGCATGCAAGGGGAGAAGGGGGGAAGGAGGAATATTAGGAAAAAAATAATATAGAAGAGAAAGGAGAATGGGAAAGGAAAAGGTGGGAGAGGCAAAAATTAGGGCAGGAAGAAAAATAACGGAAAAGATTAGATTTTGGAGAAAGGGGAAAAGGAAGGGAGAAAAGGGTGAATTAGGGAAAGAGAGAAGGGAAGGGAGAATAAGAGAATGTAAGAAAGTTTAAAGAAAGCGGAAGAGGAGGGAAGAAAAAAGGGAGTAACGGAGAGAAAGGAGGAGAAAGGGGAAGGAAGAGCAAAGAAAAGCTGAGCTCATTAATTTTGTGGGAGAGGAGTAGGAAGAGGAGAAGTGGGAGGGGAGAAGAGGAGGGAAGGGTGAGGGAAGGAAGTAATGGGAGGAAGAGGAGTGACTATTGCTAGGAATGGAAAGAGAAATTTGAATAAGGAAAGAAAAGCTGATTTCATGAATTTTGTGTGGGAGAAGGAAGAAGGAGGTTGGAAGGGAGGAGGGGAAGGAGGGAGGAGGGGAAGGGAGGGGGCAGGGTGATTGTTTGTTGGCCATTGTTAAGGGAGGGTAGGGGGAGGAGAGTATTGGGGGGCGGGGTGATTGTGGTCGGCCTCTATTAAGGGTCGGAGGTGCGTAATAAGTGGGTTGCATCAATAGTGATAAATGGGTTTCTTTGTCTCTCTGTCCGCCTGTCATTGTTTTCCTCCTCTCTCTCTCTCTCTCTCTCTCTCTCTCTCTCTCTCTCTCTCTCTCTCTCTCTCTCTCTCTCTCTCTCTCTTAGGCAATGGACCATGCATTAAGGAAAGAAAGAATGAACGGATTTTGACCTATGGGAATGCGTATATCGTGTGTGTGTGTGTGTGTGTGTGTGTGTGTGTGTGTGTGTGTGTGTGTGTGTGTGTGTAGATCTTTCCATTTCTCTTTCCGTTAAGTTGAGGTTAGATTAGATTAGATTAGGCTGAAGTCAGGTTGGATTAGGTTAGGCAAGGTTAGGGATTAGGTTAGGCTTATTTAGTTTACGGTTAGGGGTCAGGTTAAACTAGGTTATGTTTGGTTAAGGTTAGGGTAGAAAGGTCTGGTTAAGTCAAGGTTAGGTTAGACTATTTTAAGATATGTTAGAACAGACTAGGTTAGGTTAGGTTAGGGTATTGCTAGGTTAGATTAGGGCAAGTTCGTAAGGCCATAAACAGCCTTCTCCCCATTCTCTTCCCCACCCCGCGGTGGATGGTGGTAATCTCCAGGGACTGGCCGTCACCGCCTTCCCCTAATCCCCTCATCACCGTCTCTTTCCCCTCGCCTCTCAACGCCCTAAAATGACTTTGGATTGTGAGGGGCCACAGAAATTTCCTTGATGGGGCTGACCTCGTGTGCTGCCCTTCTCTCTCTCTCTCTCTCTCTCTCTCTCTCTCTCTCTCTCTCTCTCTCTCTCTCTCTCTCTCTCTCTCTCTCTCTCTCTCTCTCTCTCTCTCTCTCTCTCTGTGTGTTTTGTTTCTCAATGTATCTATGCCTATCTATTCTCCTCTCCATTAAACTATCTCCCCTTTTGCTTCTATCTCTCTTATCTTTCCTTTTCTAAACCTACCTCTGTACTTTATCCTTTAATACTTTTTTTTCTTTACTAAACTCACCTTACTTTTATACCGTACCTTTTCTTTCTTTCTCTTTCCATACCTATCAGCCTTTCTTTATCTCTTTACCTTTACCATTCTTTTTTCCATGATGTCCTTCCTACCTTCTCCCTTTGTGTTATATTCCTCTGACAGACAAAGGGTTCGTAGAATTAGTTGTAATGGCACTTGGGCACTTTGGATCAGTTTTGATTTTTCATAAGTACCTTTTATGAGGTATATTTGTACCTAGGTCTTCGCTTTAATGTTCTTCCGTTCCTTACTATATGCAGACAGCGTTTAGTTATCATTTAGACACTAAAGATCAGTTTTGTGACTTTGCGCGGATTTTTTTAATGTAAGAAGTTTCTGAGGGTCCATTCGTACCTTCTTCCTCTTTATGTTCCTCTTGTCTAAGCATACAAAAAGCCTGACCCACCCAGCTGTTCATCCTTCCCTTCGGGCTGGTCGATAACTGGGTACCTGGGGGAACCGGGCGAAGGTAAACTGTGGTAACCTGGATGCTACACCTGCTCTTGTCCAACCCTATTAACCTTTATCTACTTTAATAAGACCCCGCGTCTTAACCAAAACTCATACCGTGCCCCCATACTCTTATCTAAACCTCACGCCTCCCCCTCCCCCTCCCAAACGACGCCTGTCTTAACTTGTCGCTCTCAAAGTTAAGGTTAATGAGTGACATGATCCAGTTTTTGAGGAGCCTGGCGGTGCGAGGAGAGGAGCGATAATGAATGCTTCGCGGCGTACCCGGAGGCTGCTGACAGGCCTGAGCCGTCAGCGATGGTTCCTTAAAACCTTTTTCTTCCTTCCCTGTATGGTTTTGATATAGGCTTTTGACTTTTAAATGAGTTATGTTCGGTGTTTTTTGTAACATCAGCAATCGTAACAATGGTGGCAATGACAAAAAGAGAGAAGGATGACAATTACAATATATTACTGCTTTTTCATTTATAATTCCTCCTACTTCTCGTTTTCCTCCCCCTCCTTCTGCTTCTCCTCCTCCTACATTTCCTCCGCCTTTACATCCATTTATTTCTCCTCTTCCTCCTCCTTTTCCTCCTCCTCCTCAACCTACAACTACTACTACTACTACTACTACTACTACTACTACTACTACTACTACTACTACTACTATTGCTACTACTACTACTACTACTACTACTACTACTACTACTGCTGCTACTACAACAACAACAACAACAACAACAACATCCACTGAACTCCATACCTGTCGAAACACCAGGTAGATAAACAGAAGGCTTACCTGTAAAAGAGAAAAGGAAAATTATTGATAACTTTAGCAAAACGGACCAAACAAGAATATGATTGAAACACACACACACACACACACACACACACACACACACACACACACACACACACACACACACACACACACACACACACAAAGCTACATAAATAGGTATAAATCAAGGACTAAATTCGCAAACACACAAGGAGGTAGATGAAGTACCTAACTCTCTCTCTCTCTCTCTCTCTCTCTCTCTCTCTCTCTCTCTCTCTCTCTCTCTCTCTCTCTCTCTCTCTCTCTCTCTCTCTCTCTCTCTCTCTCTCTCTCTCTCTCTCTCTCTCTCTCTCTCTCTCTCTCTCTCTCTCTCTCTCTCTCTCCACAACTGCCGCGTCCCATTACTTTTGAGCGTAAGATAAAAAAATAATATCCGTGATATTCTAAAAAAGAAACAAGACGCGAGTGAAGTGATATTTTAAGGCGCTGTAAATGAATGAGCAGCGAGTGAAAAATGGAGTAAAGAGACGTGAATAATGGAGTGCAGGGAAAAAAAAAAGATGTATATTGCTGCTGCTGGACCTGTTTCTGAAGAATTTTGAAGTTTCTGTATTAAAAGAAGGGGAAAAATGTGAGCGTATATAGACAGATATAGATAGATAGATAGACAGATGGGTAGATGGATATATATATATATATATATATATATATATATATATATATATATATATATATATATATATATATATATATATATATATATATATATATATATATATATATATATATATATATATATATATATATATATATATTTATATATATATATATATATATATATTTATATTTATATATTTATATATATTTTTATTTATTAAAAAAAAATGTAGAAAAGATAAAAAAATAACAGAAAGAAACGGAAAAAATGAAAGGCTAATATAATAAAGCGTATCACATTCTTCCGACAGAGAGAGAGAGAGAGAGAGAGAGAGAGAGAGAGAGAGAGAGAGAGAGAGAGAGAGAGAGAGAGAGAGAGAGAGAGAGAGAGACTCGCCCTGAAAGCCTCGCCGCGGCACCATTTCGACGATTCACTCGGGAGGTGCAAAATAATAAGAAAAAAAGAGGAAACAATACAGAGGAGGGAGGCATCTCATCCCCTTTCCTCCCGTAATGGCGCCAAAAACAGCTTTCGACGCCGAGTGTGTGGGCAGAAAAAAGGTCAACACCGGAAAGAAATGGAGTGGAAAAAAAGGTATCTGATTAAAATGAAATTAAATAAAATGAATAAATAAATGTTCCCCATACACACAAAAAGAAGAGGATAAGAATGAATACAAATACACAATACTCAACATAGAAAAAACACCAACAAACTAGGCAAAACAAACGATGGAAAGAAATACAAGCAAGCAGATTAAAACAAACGCGTCTCAAGATGGATAAAAACGAAAAAAATACACATGTAGAAAAAAAATATATAGAACGAAATGCAAAAAAAAAAAAGGAAAACTTCAACAAATGGAAAAAGCAAATGGTAATAGACAAACAAGCAAATAAGTCAACAAACATACAAAACAAACACATCAAAGGTTTGAAAAAAGTAAAAGAACAAATAAAGGTTCAAAAAAGGGAAATAATGCAACACAAAAAATAGAAAGCAATCAAACAAATGTCCAAAGAAGGAAAAGTAAAATACCAAAAGTCAAACACACAAACCAAAAAAAAAAAAAAAAATCCATTATTAGTATTTCCTTCATGATTATATATTTTTTTGCCTTAACTAAAAGATGCATTTAAGTTGCAATTATTTTTCATTTATGGCACCTAATAATACAAAAAAATACAGTTCGTATTATTATGAACGGCAATGCGTATTTTGCCTTCCCTTGTCGGTTTCTTTCAGTCTTCATTCTTTCTTCTCATGAGGTCAACTTCGGCCATTACGGCGGCCAGGCGAAGAAAATTGGGTGTTTTTTGGGGTGGGTTTGAAGCAGCCAGTTTAATCCTCTTTCCTATTTTCTTCTTTCTCCTCATTATTCTCTTCGTCTTCTCTCTTTCTACTATTTTCATTCCCGTAAATCATTATTCCTCTTCGTTAATTTTCTATATTTCTTGCCTCATCTCCTAGGAATTCCTGCAACATCATCATCATATTCACCCTTGTTCGTTTCCTTCTCTCTCTTCTTCCTTCCTCCATCCACTTTCATATCTTATACATCTTTTTCCTCTCTTCCTCCTCTTGCTGCTTCTTCCTTCTTCTCTGTATTACCTACTTTCTCCATTTCTGTCTTCTCTATCTATTTATTTATTTCCCCCTTTTCTCCACCTCCGTTATATCTTTTACAGCCTCCTTCCTCCCTCGCTTCTCTTACATCTTATTTCCTCCTCTTCCTTCACCATATTATCTATTATTCTCCTCTTCCTCATCTTTATCATGATATATTTCTCTCCTCTGCTCCTTTTTCTTCTTCACCATCTTCATATATTATAAACCTTTCATCCTCTCTTTCTCCCTCGTTCTATTACATATCATCAATTACCTTCCTCCTTTTCGTCTTGTTGCTCTTGATATATTTAGTGTTGCTCTTTCTTCATCACCTTCATATTTTAGGCATCCTTCTTTCTCTATTATTAAATTTTCTTCATCTTTCTTCTCCATATTATCTTTTACCTTCCTCTTGTCTTCTTCTTTCTCTTTACATATTTATCACTTCTGCTCTTTCTTCATCACCTTCATATTTCATCCATCCATCTTTCTCTATTACTCACTTTTCTTCACCTTTCTTCCCATATTGTCTATTATTACTCACTTTTCTTCCCATATTGTCTATTATTCTTTCCTTCCTCGTCTTCTTTTCCTCCGTACATTTGCTGCCTTGGTCTTTCCCTCCTTTATCATACCTCATATTTCCTTCACACTTTTTCGCAGCATATTTGTTTGCCTTTCTACTTGTTTTTCCTTATTTTTACCTAGTTCATTCCTTCAATTCCTTTTCTTTAATCTTTCGTTACAACCTTCAGTACGTTTTCGTGCCATTTACTTCATATAATGAGTCCTCTAACTCATGCCGCGCCTTCAACCATTTCCATACCGCACAATACGTAATTTCAGTAAGCTCGAATTCTTTTCTCTCTCCGTTCTTTTAGTATCTAATGGATCCTTGCTAATACCACTTCTTAATCCACGCAACCTTAAAGAGTATTGTATTTTTATTTTAGTTTTCAGCCACACTATTACGCTACTTTCATCTTATTCCTGCCCAATTAATCCGTCCGCTACCACGAGCTCCCTAACGTAAGTAAACTCAACGTGCATATCATCTTTAGTTCTTTCATTTCACTAGCCATCTTTTTTAATTCTCTTCGATAGGTGTTCAAATGCCGCCTATATTAAAAATAAACTGTATTTCCTTTCCTTTACAAATAATTTAATGGTACTTGCTTCCTAACCTAAGAAGACCTCCTCCCCAGTGCTTTCTTTTTTTCTTTTTTTTACTTTTCTTTGCGTTATATTTTTCACTCTGCAAATCCACCGCCTCGCAGTTTTTCATTCCTTTTATGTTTCTAATAACTGTTCAAATACCGCTTACTTTCTAATAAGCAAGCAAATTATACTCCATTTTCTTTGTAAGTGTTCTAATGCAACCTATGTCCTAATCCACGTAGGCTAACACTACATTTTTTTTACTCATATTTCTTCTTCTACTGATATTTTCCACTCCCTTCAAGCCCCGCCTAGCTGCATTTATTTATTTTTCTTACAAGTGTTCCAATGACATCTACTTTGTAATACTGTAAGCAATTCGTACAACGTTCTCTGAAAACTGCTTTCTCACCTACTTCTTAAACCAAATAAGCCACAAGTGCATATTTTTACTCCTCTTTTACTTAATATTTTCACTTTTCAGTGCCGCCGCCTCGCTGTTCGCTATTCCTCCTGTCTCCTCTTTCGATCCCCAACACGCTGCCACAATGATTACGAAAGTACGCCCTTAGACTCCCCCTCCGCTTACTCCCCTTCCCTCCGCTCTCCTTCCCTCCCCTCTCTCCCCTCCCTCATTCTTACCTCTTGCCCATGTGACCCTCTAACCCTCGCCTCTTTCTTTTATTCTTTCTTTTTTCTTTTCTTTCATTTTTTTTCCCTCCCTGATCCTCTCTCTCTCTCTCTCTCTCTCTCTCTCTCTCTCTCTCTCTCTCTCTCTCTCTCTCTCTCTCTCTCTCTCTCTCTCTCTCTCTCTCTCTCTCTCTCTCTCTCTCTCTCTCTCTCTCTCTCTCTCTCTCTCTCTCTCTCTCTCTCTCCTTTCTTTCTTTTATTCTTTCTTTTTTTCTTTTCTTTCATTTTCTTCCCTCTCTCTCTCTCTCTCTCTCTCTCTCTCTCTCTCTCTCTCTCTCTCTCTCTCTCTCTCTCTCTCTCTCTCTCTCTCTCTCTCTCTCTCTCTCTCTCTGTCACGCAAAAGAACGAATAACAAACGAAATGGCGGATGCAAGGAGACAGACAATCAGTCATGCACACACACACACACACACACACACACACACGGTTTCTGCTCGCGTGCGCTGATGAGAGAGAGAGAGAGAGAGAGAGAGAGAGAGAGAGAGAGAGAGAGCAACAATTAGATAAACGATCACACACCAAAAGTTAGAGAAGTGAAGCAGAAGAAAAACGAGAAAACGAAATGAAAGTGAAGTAAGAAACACCTGGGAAACAACAAAATGGTGTTGTTAGTGCGCGAATTTTGTGTTGCGAGGAGGAGGAGGAGGAGGAGGAAATAGGAAGAAGGAGAAAGAGGAGAGAAAAGAAGACTGCAACACCTCCGGAAATTGAGTGTTACTTTATAGGGCGAGTTTGTGAGAACCTGAAATTGTGTTGTGTCATGCAAGGAAGGGGAGGAGGAAGGAAGGAAGGAAGGAAGGTGGGAAGGAAGGGAGGAGAGAAAGAAAAGAGAAGGAAGGAAAGAGGTAAAGAAGGAAGGTATGAGAGAGGGAAGCAATGAATGATGGATGGATGGAAGGGAAGAGGGAAAAAGGATGAAAGTATGAAGGATGAAGTAACCATGAAGGAAGGGCATGAGGAAAGAAAGGGAGTGAAATAATGCAAGTAAAAAAAGTAAAAAAAAAAAAATGAAGAAGAAGTAAAAAAAAATAGTGGAAAGGGATGAGATGAGGAAAAGTAAGTTACTGGGAAGGAAAGAAAGGAAGGGCGGAAAAAAAAATATGGGAATAAAAAATGAGAAGGGTGACATATAGCGATAACGAGTGAAAGGATAAAGGAAACGAAATAAAGAAAGGGATTAGAAAACGAAAAAAAAAATAAAGCAATACATAGAGAATCCAAACATGGAGAAAAATAAAGAAACCAAGGAAACAGACAAGAAAGAAAGGAAAGAAAAAGGAAGAATATAAATGAGAAGGAAGAAAGGAAGGAAGGAAGGAAGGATTGATGTAACAAAGGAAGAAGAGAAGGGAAGGTAGGAAAGAAGGAAGCCAGCATGAAGAGGAAGGAAGAAAAGAGCCAAGGAAAAGGAGATGAGACGAATCAGGTATTCTTTCTTCACTCGTTTTCATGTCCTCTTTGATTTTTACTATAAACGGAATCATTCGATGATCGCTGTCGCTGAATTCTGTACCAACATTGAGATCATTAATTAGGCTTTCTTTAGGTGTGAGAACAAGATCGAGGATGTTATTTTCGCGAGTTGGTTTATGCACATGCCGATAGAGCGCACTTTCTAATATGTTACTGTATAGATCGTGACCCGAGTGTATATTTAACGTGTCTCCCCAACTCTTTACTGGTAAGTTAAAGTCTCCCATAATTTCAGCTTCAAATTGATTGCATATGTTAGAAATTTGTTCGAACAGTTTTTTGTCTATTTGCATTGCTTGGTTTGGAGGTCTATAAACAATGCCAATAACGAATTTACTTGAACGGTTTTTAATTTCTACGAAAACGGTGTCTATATTATTTATTCTTTCTACTTTGATAACACGTGGATTTAAACCAGCTCGAATATATAAGATGACGCCACCACCAACTCCGTTTTTTCTGGTGCAAAGAAAAATTGAATAGCCGGGTAAGCTAAATTCCGCAATAAAATCTCTGTTATTTGTATTCAACCATGACTCCGCGACGGCGATAATGTGAAAGTTTTCCGTTGCAGCAAGTTCTTCCAGGTCTATGAATTTATTTCGAATGCTGCGGGCGTTTACGTAACACGCGTTTATATGGTCATGGTGGGATTGGTTAGTGGTCCTTTGATTGTTTACGTGGCGTTCACTGTCGGGGCTCGCTGTTTTTTTTTTTTGCTTTGAAAATTGACACCTGCTCACTAAGGAGTCTTCCAAGTCTAGCCGCCACGACGGGATTTAGGTGCACACCATCGCGTTCGTACAAGTCATTTGCACCATAGAAGTATTTCAAAAGTTCACAAACTCGACATTTTATTGAGCACATAATGACTTAAGTCGGTTGTTAGTGCTGAAGGCTTTGCTGTAAAAAGCGTTACTTTCTCTCATCCGCGGGAGGATACCAAATGTCATTATGTTGTTTGTTTTTTCCTTGAATTGTCGGATCAGTCTATGATACTTTTCCATTAATTCTTCTGAACGATTGTCCTTTACGTCGTTCGTTCCGACATGGATGACGAACAGTGAGTTTTGGTCTGAGCCGGTCATAACGTCGTCGCGCGCGGCAGTGATGCCATCTACACCTATACCGGGGAAACACATGCGCTTACGTTTCTCATATGAAGCACGACCGCAAAATTTTGTTAACTGACCTCTGATCATTGAATCGCCAATTAACCGGATTTCGTGTTCCTCTTCAACTTTTACCTTTAAAATAGCAAATCGTTTGAAGGTCGTAAGTTGCAACCCTTTTCTTGGCGTGTAAGGCCTGGCTCCATTCCTTACAGGAATGAAACCGTCATCAGGTGCTACGGTACTCGAATTCCTCGTGACTTGGGCATAGATCGGCTCGGTCGGGTTAAGCAAAGAAGGGGCAGCGTCGCTAGTCTACGGCGCAACTATGTTGGCCGCAACAAACTCCTTCAGGGATTCGTGTTGTTTTTCTAAAATGTCATATTTCATTTTCAAATCGTCGTACTTACGGTCGCTAACACCAAAGCGACAAGCAGAGGAGTTACTAAAATACTTAGGAGCGAACTTCTCGCAACATACTTCGCAATCTCTCAGGTTGGACGGCATTTTGAATTAGCAGTTTCTTAACTGACAATGAAAGCAAATAGAGCGCAGTTATTGTAAAACTTGTGGGTGTCACCATAATACAAGGAAGAGGAGGAGGAGGAGGAGGAGAGGAGGAGGAGTAGGACGAGGAGGAGGATGAAGGAATTTATAATATCTTCTTAATCCAAATTCCTTTTCCTCTCCCCTTCTCTTCCCCTTCCTTCCTTGAGAGAGAGAGAGAGAGAGGTGGGGAAGAGATATGAATGTAGGCCACCTCTAATTCTTCTATTTTCCTCCTCCTAGCTCCTCCCTCACACACCCCGGCAACACACAACAGGTCGACTCATGACACAGCTTGGTCTCAATGTGTTTATCTTTCACAATATCTCTCTCTCTCTCTCTCTCTCTCTCTCTCTCTCTCTCTCTCTCTCTCTCTCTCTCTCTCTCTCTCTCTCTCTCTCTCTCTCTCTCTCTCTCTCTCTCTCTCTCTCACACAGTAAAAATAAAACTGAAAAAAAAATGAAAAGATAATAAAAAGGAAAGTAGATTTCTAGAAAGTTTTTGAAAGGAAAAGAATGTCAAATAAGAAAAATATAAACATGAAATCAGGTGCCTTGAGAGCCGCCCTGCCTTGATCATCGCTGTCAACTGACCGCCAATCAGCCAACACAAGGCAACAACAATAACAACAACAAGGGGAGGGACGGGGAGAGCTGAGTGGACGGTTCCCTCTTTTCTCGTCAGCTTTCGTGGTTCCCCGTCCCTTTTACTTTTCCTTCACTTCCTCTTTGCTTCTCCCTTTCTCTCGTGCTGTTCCTATTCCTCATTCTTTCTTCCTTCTCCTTGTTTCCTTTCCCTTTCTTCTTCCCTTTCCTCAGTTTCCGCATCACTTCCTTACTACTACTTTTTTCCACTTTCTTTCCGTTCTTCTCATCCCTTTCCAGTCCTCTTCATCTCACTTCAACTCCACCACCCATCTCTGGTTCCTCCACTTTTTTTCCTCCTCATTTCTCCGCCTCATTTCCCGTCTTCCCTTCCTTTTCTCTTCCTACCAGCCTCCTCCAATGACGGACATCTAATGAAACAAATCAATAACAGACAAAAAAAGAATCAAAGAAAAAATAAATATGGAAAAAATAAATATGGAAAAAATACAATACTGATGAATTATGACGATTAGGGCGTCGAGCCGTTTCTTTGGTAATGTTTTTTTTTTCTTTTTTTTTCTCTTTTTTTTTGGCGATTAAGTGATTTCGTATGATCACCGAATCAACTCTTGAATATCCGATCGCTTGTTTGATGCGGCTGTTGAGGCGGTAATCCGATTAGCTAAGCCGGGGGCGATGGGGAGAGATGGGAGAGGAGGAGGATGTAATGTCAGAATAGAGGGGGGAGGGATGGTGCAAGGGTGTAAAGGGGTAGAGTGAGAGTAAAGAAGAGAATTGAGGACATTTACAATAAGAAGGAAGAGGAGGGGGCGAGAGGAGGAAGAAGGGGAGGGAGAGTAGCAGTAGAGAGGAAAGGGGTGGGGAGATTGATGAGGGGCATGGATAGAGGGTAGGGGGAAGAAAGGAAAGGCTAGGTGTGTGTGTGTGTGTGTGTGTGTGTGTGTGTGTGTGTGTGTGTGTGTGTGTGTGTGTGTGTGTTAGATTAGAAAAATAACCATATCTTCGTTCGAATTATGACTAACTACTACTACCAATACTACTACTATTACTATTACTACTACTACTATTACTACTACTACTACTACTACTGCCATTACTACTACTACTACTACTACTACTGCCATTACTACTACTACTACTGCCATTACTACTACTACTACTACTACTGCTACTACTACACCTACTATTACTACTACTACTACCACCACCATCACCACCACCACTACTACTAATACTAATACTAATACTACTACCACCACCACTACTACTACTACTACAGCTACTATTTTCAAAACTATTTCAACTAGGTACTACTGCTACTACCACTACTACTACTACTACTACTACCACAACTGCTACTACAACCAAAACTATTACTTTCATTATTACTTCAACTTCTACTTCCAATAACACTAACTGCTGCTTTTAATCTCCCTCCCCCTCCACCGCCTCCACCACCACCTCTCACTCCTCCACCATCGCCACCACCACCACCACCTCCTCCTCCTCCCCCTCCTCCTTCTCCTCCTCCACCGCACACCTGTATCACCCACACCTGCCGACAGACACGCTCCTCTCTCGCCTTGTAATTTAAGCTGAAGGGAAGAGAACGAGAGGAATTGTTGAGGGGGAGATGGTGAAGGGAAGGGTGGAAGAGGAAGTGGAAGGGGAAGGGGAGAGTGAAGGATAAAGGGAAGGGTGAAGGGAAGGGAAGGGTGGGAAGGAGCAAGGATGAGAGATATATTAGGATAAATCGCTGAACATTTGTTTTTCCCACAATGCACCGCGCTCATGTAAACAGAGACGTCACTGGAGACCCACACGTGTGGCCGCGGCGTTACTGGATTGAAGTTTCTTGCTGTGAACAATGACAAGGTGTGCTGTTTACGGCGGTACTAACAATAACAGGTGTAAGAAGCTAGGAAAGCTTAATTTTTATCGTTTTCCCAAGACAAAGTCCTTAGTTTGACAGTGGATGCATGCGTGTAGTCGTAAAGATAAGTTAAATCCAGATACTGCCAGAGTTTGTTCAAGTCATTTCAAGGCGACAGACAACACACAGCACTACATTATCATCCCAAAACAGGAAAATGAGCCAGGTAAGCAATATGACCTACATCGCTCCAGTGCAGTTTTTTCTTCTTATCATTTTACGTTATTTAGGGGGTATTTAACTATGTAGAAGGCATATAAAAGATTAAGGAAGGTTTGTGTTGTCTTAAATAGGTGATAACAAGAGTAAATAACGAGGAATCAACAAAATAGTAATCCATTCTGAGAGGAGTGATGTCTTATTGTCACGGTTTTCTCTGTGCTTAATTTGTTATTGTAATCATCAATAAGAACTATAACACCAAGTCCTAATGATAGTTATTTGGAACTAAAACCTGAACCAGAAAAGATACACGAAACGTGTAATGACGTGAAAAGAAAAGTTAGGTAGACATATGGAGGAATGTTAGATGTGAGGCAAAGGATGGGCGAGACATGAAATGGATAGGGGATGAATGTATAAGAGTGATATGTTAATGAATAAATACAGTAGAAACCTTAATACTCCCTCTTAATGGAGATATAAAGGGACCAGGTAGGAAAAATCGAGCTAGTAAGTACATTATTTTTTACATATTTTTGTTATAACTATTTACAAGGGTAATTCTAGGTTTTAATGTAAAAATAAGGCATGTACATTAACATATGTGTACATCAATTCCTTAATAATCTCTCATAATGGAGAAATAAGAGGAAAATGGAGCTAGGCTGTGGAACTTGGCTGGAGTCACAATCGGTGTGATCCTTTTTTTGTACATGCCGTGCTGGGTTGTTACAATATATCCCAGGCTTTATGAAGGAAAATACCTGAAAAGATCCAAGCAGAAGCTAGGTATGGCTTTAGCAGTTGTTAACCAGCTTAAAAATATGTAAAAAGTGTCGATCGTTCCACCACTACCACCCGCCTTCTCTCAGGGTTTTGCCAAAGGTCTATAGAATTCTTGTCTAATACTAATACCACATCATATTAAAACTACCTGTGCAACTATTATCTGTTTCAGAGAACACCACACTTCATATATGATGTGTAAATCCTTGAATAAAACCAAGATTCGAATGAGATTCTTGCTGAGGAAGGTCTCCAGCGCGCGTCACCGCCGTGACGTCACAGAACGTGACGTCATGGCTGAGTTGATGACGATTCACTGAACCATCCTTAGTTTGTCTCTCATCCTTACTTCTCCATCTATATTTCAACAACACGGGAAAGAGAAGAACTAGGAAACATGGAAACATGGAAATGTAGGCAACAGAAAGCCTATTGTCTCATTAAGAGGTCGCCCGCTTGGGTGATTTAATCTGCTCGACCGCCACTTTGGGCTTGATGAACAGATGGAAGCATCTCGATATTGAGGAGCAGATGAAAGCCCCTCGTTATTCAGTTTACTCCCGACGCAGCGAAATGACGGTCGATTCTATATTTGAAGGAGTTCATGGTATTCGCATTTACTACATCTGAGGGAGGATTGTTCCAGTGGCGGATGACTCGGTTTGTAAAGAAACTCCTTCCAATGTCTGTGTTACATCGACTCGACTGAATGGGTAAACCGTTATTTCTAGTTCTTGAGTTGGTTTGCAGTTCAAAGAATTTGGAGTAATCGACGTTATTGAACTTTTTCAGATACTTGAAGACTTGAATCATATCCCCTCGTAGGCGTCTTTTCTCCAATGTCAAGAGATTGAGTCGCTTGAGTCGTTCCTCGTACGGTTGAGCCCTTAAGGTTGGAATCATCTTTGTGGCGCGTCGTTGAGCCCTTTATGTAATTAGGAGACCAGAACTGTACTGCATACTCGAGGTGCGGTCTTACCATGGAATTATACAAGGATAGCATCACGTCTGGTGTTTTACACTTGAAGTTCCTCGCTATGAACCCGAGCATAGTGTTGGCTTTGTTGTAGGCTTTTTTACAGTGATTCGCGTGTTTCAGGTCACTGCTGATAGTGACTCCAAGATCCTTTTCCTCCTGCATCGCCTGCAGAGGTCTCCCATTCATGATGTACGTGTGGTTACTATTTTGGGACCCAATGTGCATGACTTTGCATTTGTCGACATTAAAAGACATTTGCCATTTTTCTGACCATTCGATAATGTGATTGAGGTCTTTCTGAATGATTTCACAGTCGGTCTTTGTGAGGGCCTCTCCACCCACCTTGGTGTCATCTGGAAATTTCGATATTGTAGATTTCAGTCCTGATTCTAGGTCATTGATATATATGATAAAGAGGATGGGTCCCAGCACTGACCCTTGAGGCACTCCACTAGTGACTGGAAGCCAATCGGAAGGCTGTCCGTTGAGTAGTACTCGTTATTTCCTGTCGGTGAGCCAATCTCTTATCCACGCGATCAGATTGGCTCTGATGCCCGCCGAGTGCAGTTTCTTAAGGAGTCCCTCGTGCGGTACCTTGTCGAAGGCTTTCTGAAAGTCCAGGTATATAACATCACTGGGGATGTGGGCATCCCAGTTCTTATATATACCTTGGAAGAAGTCTAATAAATTCGTTAGGCAGGAGCTCTTGTTTCTGAAGCCATGCTGGGTGTCGGAGATTATATTATTGTTTTCTAGAAACTTAACAAGTTTATCTCTAATAATCTTTTCGAGTATTTTTCCTGCCACTGATGTCAAACGTATGGTCCTGTATTTTAATGCAACGCTTTTGTCTCCTTTTTTGAAAATCGGTGTTACGTTCGCCATCTTCCAGTTTTCCAAGACCTTGTTCAGTTGAACTGACCAGTTGAATATGTTAGTGAGTGGTTGAAGTACTTGTTGTTTAAGCTCTTTTAATAACCGCGGGGACAAACTGTCGGGTCCCGTTGACTTGTTCGTGTCGAGTTTGTCCAAGTACTTTTTTACTTCTTGGTCGCATATTGAGTCAATTTCCAAGGGCGTGATCTCACTCGGCGGGTCAGGGCCCTCGGGAATGGTTTCGATGTCCTCGACTGTGAATACGGATGCGAAGTTACTGTTGAGGATTCTGGCCATCTGTTTACTGTCCTGAGTTACAGATCCAGTCTCGTCTGTCAGGGGAGGAGGAGGAGGAGGAGGAGGAGGAAATGGAATAGGAACAGGAAGATAAGGAGGAGGAGGAGCAGAAGCAGAAGCAGGAGGAGAAGTAGTCAGAGTAATGGGATGAGGAATGGAAGGAGGCGGAGGAGGCGCGGTAGGCAGGGCAGCCCTCCGTCCCTCAATGCGAGTGTTTCATCGCGGCGGCGAGTAACTTCCTGGCCAAGTCAGACGTGCCGAGGCATTCACTTTGATTTGTCGAGTTTATGTTCCTTCCTTCCCCCCCGCCGCCGCCTGTCAGCCGAGCGGTAACCAATGCGCGTCACGGCCCTTCGGTGTCCCGCCTTGATCTGTTTCTCCCTCACTCGCTCCCCGGGCAACTGAAGGCCTGGACGCTGTGTTTGTTTCGAGTTAAGGGAATTATGTTTGTCCCGTGTCCGTGTGTGTCCAGATCAAGACGTCCTTGGATCTTCCTTTTCCTTTTTCAGCTCTGTTTGGTGTGGCTTACTCGAGGGTTCTAGAGTTTTTGGCCTTACTCTTTAAAAAGGTTGTCTGAGGTGTATTGTTACTGAACGCACCTAGACTAATATCAATTTCTCCTTGGATTAAGACGTCTTACGTTTTTTTTTTCGGTTCTGTTCAGTATGACTAATTAAAAGGCTGCTTCAAGTAGTTTTTGAACATTAAAAGTAGACTGACATAACAATCCTCGGATCAAGGCTTCCAAAGTTTCTCTAGGATGTGTTTCGGTGATGCTCAGACTGACTGCTGTGACTGATAAGTTTCTAAAGGATGAATAAGTTGACATACTTAAGTTTATCTCGTTTTTGTGTCGAAATGTCCAACAAGACTTCACGAAGATGGTCAAAAGTTTTGTTTTTCCTGTATGGAATTGCTACAGCGCTTCAAGATGACGCAACGACAACTTGTGGCAGTCCTCCACACTGTCCCTTACTAAGAGGTGACAGTTGTTACCAAGTCGGCAGTCAACGGCAGCCTCAAAAGTGCTTGTTGCCTTCCATGAACGTCACACACTTCGCTTCAAACTTTTTTCTTGGCATATCAGCGTTCTACTGTTACTAACAGAAAAGACCAAAACCTACAAATAGGCCGCATATCGCTGTTCCTGCAAACAGTGATGCCCGAACACGAATCAAGAGGTTCGCGAGGTGTCTCGAAAGCAATGAGTCGTTGTGTAGAGGAAGGGAATATTGCTGGAAATATGAATACGTTAAGAGTTACCAATATACATTTTCCTCTTTTCCTTTTAAAATATCACCTTGCCTTTCTCCTATACTTTAATTATATCAAACACTTTGATTGCTTTACACTTTGATTAAATATGACGACACCTTACTTTTACACTATGCTGACACCTTGATCTATTTCATACCTTAATTTTAATGTTTCTACCTTGACGCCACTCGCCTTTGCATAACCTTAATCATATGTCTGTTACACAATAAATATCGATTCGAAACCCTTGTCGATGCAGAGCGGAGTGTCTGATCCTAAACAAACAAGGGGAATCTTAGTTTAAATGATACCTTAACATATATGATGATATCTTGATACCACTCAGCTTTCCCTAATCTTAATCGTACGTATCTGTCACCCACAATGACGCCGGACCAGGACACATGGGCTCCACAGTGTCCCGGGGGCCCTCAGCCTGGAGGTACTTCCCCGAACACTTCCTTGCTTGTCTACACAATGACACGACATTGGCTGGCTTACCTCACGCCGCCGACACTTGCCGCTCTATCCTCGACACAGTTTACTCGCCACAGACAAACACGGACACACAGACACACACGCACTTGACTGACTGACTGGCCACTGGAGGGCGGAGACGAATGCGCATCAACGAGGCGGGGTGACGCGAGGCTTAGTGATAGAAAACGCTCGCTTTTTCTGGCTGACTAAACAAATGCCACCTCTCCCTTCCGCTAAATAGATAAACATAATAAAGAGAACGGTATATGTAATAATTCTATCCAGCATTAAGTGAAAGTATGAATGAAAAAAAAATACGATGGGACTGTTATTAGATGCGGAGTATTGAGTAAGTCACATGAAACAAAAACGTGACTGCCCAGCTGAGCAGACGCGGCGGCTGTACGGTGGGCGGCGGGGCGAGGCTAGGCCAGTGTGGTTACCTGCTGACCAGACACTAGGGCGAGGCGGGAGGCTATACTAACTTTTCAATAACCAATCAATAAGTCATAACTACCATCGCTATTCACACACCTGCCCCAGTGAGCCGTGCTATTACTTAAACTTAAGGTAAATAAATATATAACTTTATTTTCTTCTTGAGAGTGAACAACAACTGGCGAGTCACTTCGAACCCCTTTCCGGACCCTTGAGCGACGCGCGGGGTTGCTCGAACACCACGACCCAGCACGTTGGCTCATTTTCTCTGTACTATATGAAAACAAAACAACAATACGCGTCACAATGAACGAGTAAATGCACGATCAATAAGTTACCCGGAGTGAAGAAGAGACGTCACAAGGAAAAATAGAATGGTACTAACAGAGACAAGTCACCATGAGCTTTAAACAGACGAACGAACACAGGCATCATTTTGTTTCAACCAGTCCCTCCCTCCCTCTTTCCTCTCCTGCGAGCGCGTGCAGTTGTTGGATGGCCTCTCAGGTGGGCTAATAAACGTGACTTTGATATAAAACAAAAGGGAAAAATGTACATGAACGTACTTATTAAACCAGGCGTAAGGGAAAAATAAAACCTGATGCTTTTAGTTTGGTTATGAGACCGTTACTTCTTCAATTAATTTACACCAGTGAAAGTGAAGGAAAATCATTTGGTATGCCATTTAATCCCCCGACAAGACTAAAGGAACTCTTGGCTATGCAACCTCGAGTTCCTAAAACAACATAAGGATTATGAAACACAGATATCCTCATTATTAAACCACTCAGTTAAGGAAGAGAACTTGGTGTGTAATAAGCCAGTGAGTGTTCAAAATCCTTAATGGATTCGACAACATTAACCCAGATAGTCTATTTCAGAGGGACACCAACACAATAACACGCAGCAACGGTATGAAGTTAAAGGGAAACCGATGTAACACATTGGTGCGCAAAGTTTTTTTCAATAATAGAGTCGTCGATCACTGGAATAGACTCCCACCGTCAGTAGTTAGCGCACAGAGTATCAATAGCTTCAAGTCTTCATTGGATAAGTACTTCAGGGATATAAGATTATACTGACCCTTCTTCGCATGTTTTCAGACAGATTGCAGCAAGACGTCGACCTAAATTCATATTATTCTCCCCCCACAACCTAGATTGCAAGTAGCGTAAGCTAACAATAGAGTAAAGCAACAGTTAATGTCCGCATGACAGGTGGAGTGAGGTGTGGGTGCAGTAAGGTGACAGGTTACTGGTGCCGTGCCTAGTACCGCCGGTAAAACGAGGATCAAGCCTCCACCTGTGCCCCTGAAACTACACCTCACCCATCGTGAGTATTAGGGGGGATCCTGAGGCTGCCCTGTGCAGGCCACTCGTCCTCTTCCATTCTCCTTGTGTTTCTGTGTTCTTATGTTCTTATGTAATGAAGTCATTTTCCCCCACAGCTTAGGTTACCAGTAGTGTAAGTTAAGGGTAGTAATTTCCTCTTATTTCTCTCTTTACTGTAAAATTTCCATGTCCCTTTCTTCCTTAAAGGTACATGGTGTTCTCTTCTAACTATTTCCTGCCGACACGTTGCCGGAGGGAGAGGTGGGTGGGGAGGAGGCTTCATCTTTTCTGTCCTGTCCTACCACACGTAGATTACTAGTAGTAGCGGTAGTAAACAGACACCCTCGCCATAGACCGATAGGTCTTCTGGTGTCTGTTCTTCCTATGTATATTCCTATGTATTAACCCCGACAAGCTTAAGGGCAGGCTGAGGTCTCGTGGCTTTGTTAGTGTGTTCCTGACTTCTTTAACAAACTTGACGGCTACGAAACACTATACTAATTTATTGTTGTACTAGAAAGTAAAGGAGACGAACTTGGTGTGTCATTTTCTTTCCCCGTCAAGGGAAGGCTGAGGTTGCTTGGTTGTGTGAGTGTCACCTTGACTTTTTAACCAACGTGAGGGTTACGAAACACTAGTAAAAACTTGGCGTGTCATTTCCTTTCTTCGACATACATAAGGGAGGACTGAGGTCGCTTTGCTGTGTGTGACCTTGACTTCTTAAATAAACCTGAGGGATACAACACACATTAATAAGCCAGTGAGTGTCAAAGAGACACGCCAGTCCTCGTCGACAGACCGACTTGGTCGGCTAGATTTTGATCGTCGATAGAGTCGGTCTGTCGGCCGCCTGCTAACAAGGCCCGTGCTCCCTCATGTAGGGAGGCAGCAATCTTCGGACAAGGGCCCGTTTCACCAAGTGATACTAGGGGATAAATCTTGAAAAGAAAAGAACGTAGTGTGCCGTTTTCTTCCCTGACAAGCTTACGGGGGCTGAGGTCGCTTGGCTGTGTGTGATCTTGACTTCTTAAACCAGCGTGAGGGAAACCTGGCGCACCTCGTTTTCTTCGGGGACGGGCGTGAGGGAGGCCGTGGCGGCGATGGACGGGCTCGTTGGGCCGCGGGTGAGGCACTTCGGCGGACCTGGAGCGGCGCGCGCGGCGGTGCAAGGAGAGAATGGCCAAGTCCGTGACGAGAGTTGGCGAGGAAAATGTATGATGGCGTTTGTAGCTTAGCATTACGAGAGGTGACGGCGTGCGTGCGAGGTGTGTTCCTTCCCGCCCCCTCCTCCAACTCTCCTCTTCCTCCTCCGTCTCTCATCCTCCCTCCAGCCTTCTCTTTCTTCCACCCTCTTTCCCTCCTCCTCCCTCCTTCAACTCTCCTTCCCTTCTCCTCCTTTCACCACCCTTCCCGCCTCCTTCTCCTTCTCCCTTTTCTTCCTTCCTTCTCCTCCTCCTTTCAAGCCAGCGTGAGAGTGTGACTTGTGGGGAAAAAAATGGTGATGGGAACTTAATATATGATGGTGTGTGATGGTATGTGTGTTGTGATAGTGATGGTTTGAGTGTTAGCGGTGAGTCATTGGTGAGTGAAGATGAAGGCAGGGTGATAATGGTGGTGGTGGTGGTGGCAGCAGTAACATTTCAGCGGTGATGGAGGCGGTGTTTGCTTACAAAAGCAAGTGTTACTACTATCATAACGCCTCTTTCTCGTCCTGACTGTATAAAGACCGTTTTAGTGTTGGTAAGGCATCCAGACGACCCCCTCCCCCCTTCCCTCCACAACACCTGCTTGTCACCCTTCCAGCTTCAAGATTAGAGGGAAGTAAGAGAGGAGGTAAGAGAGAAGGAAAAGGTAGGAGAGTGGTGGAGACGAGGAAAGCGGAGAGGGAAAGGGAGAAGAAAGGAAGGACATACGGAGGAGGTGAAGAAAGAGGATATAAGAGTAAGAGAAGGAGGGAGGGAGAGAGAGAGAGTACAAGGATAGATTAAAGAGGAGGAAGAAAGTAGCATCCAAAGAAGTGTTTTAGTGGTGGTGTCAGTGGTTAGTGGTTAGTGGTGTCAGTGGTTAGTGGTGTCGGCTGTACTTCACCGCAACACACACGAGTCGCAACACATCAACTCAACACTTTGGGCGGGGAATAAAGTGGTGAAGTAAAGTGGTGATGTAAAGTGGAAATGTTCTATTAATGTTGCAACGCCACTTTATGTTCCTCTGTTCCCGTTGCTAAGGCAGAATTATTTACTCCTGCTCCTCTTCCTTCTCCTCCTCTTCTTTCTCCTCCTCTTCCTCGTCCTCCTCCTCTTCCTCGTCCTCCTCCTCTTCCTCGTCCTCCTCCTCTTCCTCGTCCTCCTCCTCTTCCTCGTCCTCCTCCTCTTCCTCGTCCTCCTCTTCTTCCTCCTCCTCCTCCTTCTCCTCGCCTTCTTCCTCCTCCTCCTACTTCCACTTATCTGTTCCATTTAAAAGCCAACACTGCCACACTTCTCGTCTCGGCGGTAGGTGACGTTTTCGGGGAATTAAGCAGTTGACAGGTACCGGTGTGCAGGAAGTGAAGGTTGAATGTTATTGTGGTGAAAATCTCTGGGGCGTGGTGGTGGTGGTGGTGATGATTGAGGTGGTGGTGGTGGTGGTGATGGCTAAGTTCTGACTTACAACGCAACACCTGGACGGATTAATTATATATTATCACACACACACACACACACACACACACACACACACACACACACGCTGTCTAACCCAGTGGCAAAAGCTGTCTCGCTTGCACCTACTCTTCCCCCCCCCCCTTTACCCCCTTTACCCCCACCTCCTCCTTTACCTGCTGCCGCGTTTATTACAAGTTGTGAGATTTACGACTTGATGCTGGACGGAGGTATCCGCCCTTTGTACCCACCCTTGTCCTCCCTCTTGACCCCCATTTGCCTATCATCTCTACCCACCTTTGCCCACCCTTGTACTCCCTTATCCACCATTGCCCACCCACCCTCGCACACCCTTCCCCGCCGTCTGTATCCACCTTTACCCTCCCTAGCCCCTCCTTGTCAACCCTTGCCCCCTCCCCCCTTATCCTCTGAAGTTCCTCAAGGGATGTCCATACATCCTCCCACGAGTTGGTCTCAGCAGAAGTGTCTCGTTCGGTTCTAGATGTTCTGAAAGTTTTTTTTTAAGGGTTTCCAGAGTTTCCTTTTCTTCTTTGTTTTCTGCCGCAGTAAATTTTAAACTCTTGTCTCTCAAAACATTTTCTTAAATCTTTACAACACAGAGTCGGAGGGAGCAAAACTACCCTTCTCTCTCCCCTCCCTTCCCGTCCCCTTCCGTATCCTTTCCTACTCTGCCTTTCCCTACCCTCCTCTCCCCTACCCTTCCCTCCTCCCCCCCCCATTGCCGGTCCGCCATGTTCTTTCCCCAAACTCGTTGTAATTTCGTAAATGTTTCATGAGTTTGCCGCCATTTGTCGAGCCGAAAAACACTCCCGCGTCCTCAAGTTGTAAATTTGCTTCGTCGTGCCGGTAATTGTTGCTTTCCTGGTGTTCTTGGTTTATGTTCCTTTAATAGCTGATGTAAAGAAAGCACACACACACACACACACACACACACACACACACACACACACACACACACACACACACACACACGGTCCTCAAATTTTACGGTCGAAGTCAAAGTCTGGAAGAGTTTTGTTGTCAGCTTAATGTCTCAAGTTGTACCCAAACCATTATGAGCTAATCCGAACACACACACACACACACACACACACACACACACACACACACACACACACACACACACACACACACACACACACACACACACACCACACCCCCATCCCCAAAATATACTTGACCCCTCCACACACTACACACCCAAACATCCCCCCCCCATCACCCCCTATCCCCACCCCCCCACAAGCGGTTCTCCAATCTTCACAGGCCGTTCTCAGACACCCCCCCGCACCGCGACGGCTCGCCAGACCCTTGAGGTGGCGCTGAGTGGCCCTCGCCGTGATGTAAGTCCCGAAAAGGCGGCGTCAGGCGGGGTAATGGCGGGCCCCGAACGTCTAATGAGTTCACACGCTCCTTACGGCCTTGATTTGCCTGTTGACGGAACAGTGACGACCGAAGCGAGCGAGGTCTGCATTGAGTTCTCCTGACCCTCACCCTCGTTGAGTGGCGCGAGAGGGCGAGGGCTTGGCATGGCTGGAGTGTCGGTCTTCCCCTTTGGCGCGGCCTGAGCGTGTTGCCCTCAAGCCTGTGCTGTGGAGAAAAGGTGACGAAGACGAAGACGAGGAGGTGGAGGAGGACGTGTGGGCACTTGGTTTCGCCCTCGATGTCGCCCTCAAGAGTTGTGACGCGAGGAGGAGGTGAAGAGGCCGAAGACGAGGACTTGTGAGGCTTTTAAACTCATCCTCGTTGTGGCCTTATACCGTGACGATGTTCTCCCTCACACTCCAAGGCGAACAAAAAGTAGTAAAAACATGATAAAGACGAAGAAGGAAAGAGCAAAATGAAGAACACGAATGATCCAGTTTAATAAATAAGGTACGATGCATTGATGGTGCTTCGTCTCATACTTAAAGGCGAATTGGTTAACGACAGTGGTAAGAACGACATGAAACAGAAGAAGATGCAAATAATGAATGATGCAATTTGATTCAAGAAGAGGACGATGCAGTGATGACATTTAGCCTAATACTCCAAGGCGAATATGAAACGGTAGAAATGTGATAAAAACGAAGTCATGTGATGCAAGATGATAAAAAAGAATGGCCCAGTTTATTTCAAGAGATGATGATGGTGGCATTGATGATACTTTATGTCATACTCTTAGGCGGATATGAATCATTAGTGATACAACGACAACAAAGTCAGATAAATCAGGATACTGAAAAAAATAATAATAGTGCGAGTTAACTGAAAAGATAATGATGCAGTGATGATAGCACTGGTGATATTCCGCCTCAGACTTCAAGGCGAACGAAAGGAAGGGACGGGAAAGGAAGAGAAGAAAAGTGAGGGAGAGAAAAAGAAGGGAAGGAAAGCGAAGGGAAAGGAAGGCAAGGCAAGGCAAGGCAAGGGAAGGCAAGGGAAGTGAAGGAAAAGGAAGGGAGGGGAAGGGAAGGAAAAGGAAGGCATGGCAAGGACACACAAACACACGCACACACAAACACACACACACACACCACACCCCCATCCCCAAAATATCCTTGACCCCCCCACACACTACACACCCAAACATCCCCCCATCACCCCTATCCCCACCCCACAAGCGGTTCTCCAATCTTCACAGGCCGTTCTCAGACACCCCCCCCGCACCGCGACGGCTCGCCAGACCCTTGAGGTGGCGCTGAGTGGCCCTCGCCGTGATGTAAGTCCCGAAAAGGCGGCGTCAGGCGGGGTAATGGCGGGCCCCGAACGTCTAATGAGTTCACACGCTCCTTACGGCCTTGATTTGCCTGCTGACGGAACAGTGACGACCGAAGCGAGCGAGGTCTGCATTGAGTTCTCCTGACCCTCACCCTCGCTGAGTGGCGTGAGAGGGCGAGGGCTTGGCATGGTTGGAGTGTCGGTCTTCCCCTTTGGCGCGGCCTGAGCGTGTTGCCCTCAAGCCTGTGCCGTGGAGAAAAGGTGACGAAGACGAAGACGAGGAGGTGGAGGAGGACGTGTGGGCACTTGGTTTCGCCCTCGATGTCGCCCTCAAGAGTTGTGACGCGAGGAGGAGGTGAAGAGGCCGAAGACGAGGACTTGTGAGGCTTTTAGACTCATCCTCGTTGTGGCCTCATACCGTGACGATGCTCTCCCTCACACTCCAAGGCGAACAAAAAGTAGTAAAAACATGATAAAGACGAAGAAGGAAAGAGCAAAATGAAGAACACGAATGATCCAGTTTAATAAATAAGGTACGATGCATTGATGGTGCTTCGCCTCATACTTAAAGGCGAATTGGATAACGACAGTGGTAAGAACGACGTGAAACAGAAGAAGATGCAAATAATGAATGATGCAATTTGATTCAAGAAGGGGACGATGCAGTGATGACATTTAGCCTAATACTCCAAGGCGAATATGAAACGGTAGAAATGTGATAAAAACGAAGTCATGTGATGCAAGATGATAAAAAAAGAATGGCCCAGTTTATATCAAGAGATGATGGTGGCATTGATGATACTTTATGTCATACTCTTAGGCGGATATGAATCATTAGTGATGCGACGACAACAAAGTCAGCTAAATCAGGATACTGAAAAAATAATAATAGTGCGAGTTAAAAAGATAATGATGCAGTGATGATAGCACTGGTGATATTCCGCCTCAGACTTCAAGGCGAACGAAAGGAAGGGACAGGAAAGGAAGAGAGAAGAAGTGAGGGAGAAAAAGAAGGAAGGAAAGGAAGGCAAGGCAAGGCAAGGCAAGGCAAGGGAAGGGAAGGGAAGTGAAGGAAAAGGAAGGAAAGGGAAGAGAAGGAAAGGGAAGGCAAGGCAGGGCAAGGCAAGGCAAGGCAAGGCAAGGCAAGGAAAATGATGGGAAGGGAAGGGAAGTGAAGCGAAGGGAAGGGAAGGGAAGGGAAGGAAAAAGAAGGCAAGGCAAGGCAAGGCAAGACAAGGCAAGGCAAGTAAGGCAAGGCAAGGCAAGACAAGGCAAGGCAAGTAAGGGAAGGAAAAGGGAAGGAAGGGAAGGGAAGGGAAGGGAAGGGAAGGGAAGGGAAAGAAAAGGAAGGGAAGGGAAGGGAAGGGAAGGGAAAGAAAAGGAAGGGAAGGGAAGGGAAGGGAAGGGAAGGGAAGGGAAAGGGAGACGGCTGGGAATAGTTCGTCAGGTATAACAAGACACCAGTTGCAATCATGTCTAATTTCGCTGCCCTGATAATGATCCAATATGTAATTAAGGCCATACATACAAAATTTTGGGTTACATTTCCAGGAAGAGGCGTCACACTAATTAAGGTCACCTGTTTTTTATTCACCAGTCTTGTGTCATCTTGCTTGCTTGCAACCTTCTCTAGACTGTAATTTGCTCGACTTTTTGTTGTCTTATAATTCCTTATTTATTTACAACTTATTTCTCATGGGACAAATTTTGTGTTCTATTTCATTACAACGTTCATCTTCATGTTACAATTAATATAACCTATTTAATTAGCTACCTGTGTGATCATCCTTACCTGTTGTGTTATACTTAGATACGAAAGGGAAAGAAACACTAAAGGGAAGGAATGAAAAACAGTATTGTCATTATAAAAGCAATTTGGCAATGACTAATTTTCATACATTAATTGAATTATATTTTTGACGTTTTAAGACGACCGCAATTATGTACTTAACCCCACGATTCATTATGTACTCATCTAATTACATTACTTGTTCTTTAATGACCAGTGTGTTAATTAATGGTTTGTTAACTCAGGTGAGACAAATACATTTTTACATTCCCTCAAAGAATAACTGTGCAGCGAAGTTCACTCATTTATCTAATTACCAGCACGACAATGTTACCGGCCTATTCTGCTTAATAATTTATTTGTTTATAATATATATTTGCTAATGACCTCCTACTTTTACCGAGCACATTTAGTTTCATATTTTTAAGCAGAATATGAGTTGGTAATTTAAAGGCAAGTCAGTTAGAGAGGATGGGGAAAGAAGACAGGCTAAGAGAATATGTGAGCCAGGCAAATTTTGAGTTATTTCGGGTAGTCAAGACATTAGGCCAGGTAAAAGAGACATGTAAAAACCGGTAAGGCAGTTATATAAGTGCAAGTAATGAGACAGGGATGGTTACAGGCAGGACAGTTAGAAAAGGGAAGGTAAAAGGCAGGTGAGACAGATGAGACGGGAAGGACAGGGCTGGTAGGATCGAGAAAAGAGCAGGTAAGTGAGGCAGGTGAATGAAGGGTAAGGTAAAGGAGACACACGGGGCAGTATAGAGAAAGGCCAGGTAATAGGCCAGGTTAATGAGGCAGTTAAGTATATGTAAAAGGTAAATGAGACACGTTAGGCAGTGAAGAAAAGGTAGGTATACGAGGCAAGTGAATGAGACAGGTAAGTTTAGGTAAAATAGACATGTTGGGCAGGTAAGAATAGGCAGGTAAATGAGTCGGGTGAATCAAAACCGGTAGGCAACGCCGTGACCAGCGGCATAGCTCCCACGCCTCAACATTAACTGGCCGCCTGACGTCCCCGCGACAGGCGCCGCCCAGTGACTCCTTGCCGAGCTGTCCACCAGTCTGGACGAGGCTGAGAAAAAAAAAATGAGGATTGAGCACTCAACTCTGCATGGCAACGCGTTTTCCTTTGCTTCTTTTGTACCTTCTGTATTTTATTGATTTTTCGTTTTGGGCGGGCCAATCCATTCGCGTAACTGATCTCAGGATAAACAAAACAACAGAATGGCGATTCACATTTTGTGCAAGCCAAAATTTTACCGTTTAATTTATTTTGCCATTGGGCTGCCTCCTTCACTGTAAGAAAAGTATTAGGTCGTGTTCTGTTGGTGCATCGACTATTATAAAGCCGTATTATTAACCTTCGTCAGTCACTCCATCGTCTTTTAGTTATATTCTGCAGTATGGACGGTTCTACTACTATCTTTCCATATTACTGCCCGTTATCAACCACTCCCCTTCTTCTCATACACATTCAGCATTACAACGGTACACCCTGCAGCACACGTTCTGCCGCCGCGCCCACCATTACCCTTCCACCTTACGCATCATTCATCACATCCTATTTTTTAGCTTTTCCATCACATTATAAGTAAAGCTCTCCCTGGCCCGCCACTTGGCGTCGTGTCACGTCCGTCAAGGCGCGGGACAGCCGCGAGAATATTCCAGTGGCCGTGACAGTAACACCCCAGGTAGAGGCGACACCTGGTGGCACGTGTACAGGTGTGTGTGTGTGTGTGTGTGTGTGTGTGTGTGTGTGTGTGTGTGTGTGTGTGTGTGTGTGTGTGTGTGTGTGTGTGTGTGTGTGTGTGTGTGTGTGTGTGTGTGTGTGTGTGTGTGTGTGTGTGTGTGTGTGTGTGTGTGTGTGTGTGTGTGTGTGTGTGTGTGTGTGTGTGTGTGTGTGTGTGTGTGTGTGTGGTTGTGTGTGTGTGTGTGTGTGTGTGTGTGTGTGTGTGTGTGTGTGTGTGTGTGTGTGTGTGTGTGTGTGTGTGTGTGTGTGTGTGTGTGTGTGTGTGTGTGTGTGTGTGTGTGTGTGTGTGTGCGCGTGCGTGCGTGCGTGCGTGCGTGTGTGTGTGTGTGTGTGTGTGTGTGTGTGTGCCGACAAGGGGCTGCGCGGCGCCCAGCACCCTCACAAGCCCATGCTTTGCTGGAATATGTATTTGTAGCAAAGTGGGCGCGGCGTTGTGATTATGCATAGTCCTCTCGCTGTCTTATTGTGCTGCCGAGCGAGGCGTCGAACACACCATCGGATACAAGGCGGGGAATAAAGAGAAGGGAAATACTACGAACACTGCGTCGATGCAAGAGATAAAGAAAAGACGAAACTGCTGGAGAGGAGTTAAAATGATGAGAGAAATCTGAAAATGATGATAATGGAGAAAAAAGGACAAGAAAACAGACAAAAAAAAAGTTATAGGTTGTCATAAGGAAAACATGGAGATGAAAAATAATCACACGCAAAACAAGTTACAGAAAGCTAAAGAAAAAAGTAATGAGAATGAAAAAGAATCACATACATTAAAGTAACTGAGTGATGCTGTTACGAAAAAAAAGGAAAGATGAAGGATGAAGACACTCACATGAAAATTGTTGCAGAATGAAGTTGGAATGCAAATAAAACGGTTATGAAGAAAAAGAGGGACAGGTGAAAAGAAACAAAAAAAAGCTAGAGGAAGATGCCGGCATCTGGAAGTATAGAAAATAAAGCGAAAGTACATACATAAAAAGTTTCAGACTGGTGCTGGAACACAGGAAAAAAGCAAAGGAGAAAATAAATAAAATAGAGATGAAAATAATCACAGGCAAAAATTGAGTGAAAGACGCCGGCGTGTTGATGTAAAGAAAACTGACGGACACTGAAAAAACAAGAAAGACGCTGGGCACAAAGATAAGAAAAAAACACCAACGAAGCGAACACAGAGCAAGGTGGAAGTGGAGCAAAGAAAAAAAAACATGTAAATAATCAAAACGACGCAGAAGTTGAAAGAAAAGAAAAAAACAAATAAAAACACCAAAAAAGCCACAATCATATACGAAAGGATAGAGAGGAGTAAAAAATATAAAACAAACACAAAAAATGATCATAAACGAACTTAAGCATAAAAAAGAAAAAAAAGAGTGAATTGTTATGCCTCAAAAAATACAACAATGGAAAAGGAAGATAAAAACAACGTGTTTCGCATTGTTTACGTGTTTCGCATCGTTTACGTGTTTCGCATCGTTTACGTGTTTCGCATTGTTTACGTGTTTCGCATCGTTTACGTGTTTCGTATCGTTTACGTGTTTCGCATCGTTTACGTTTTTCGCATCGTTTACGTGTTTCGCATTGTGTAGGTTTTTCGCATTATTTATGGGTTTCGCATCGTTTACGGGCGCATTGTGTACGTTTTTCGCATTGTTTACATGTCTCGCATCGTTTACGGGCGCATTGTTCACGGGCGTCTAGGTAACGGATTGTCTCGGGACGAGGGGGCAGTGGAGGAGGCCCCTTCCGCGAAGGTGTCGCCGGCCTGCTCCTCGACTGGGTCAGGGCCGGCAGCCTCCTCCTCTTCGGACCCCGCGCAAGAAACATTCCCGTCCGCCTCAAGGTTCGGGTTAAGAACTTTTGGAGGCGTTGGGAACGTATATTAAAATATTTTAACTACTCGGTGAAAGCCATTGCCGCAGTTTGTGTAAGTCTGAGATGTGAATGAAAGATGGTGTGGAAAGCGGGAACCTTGCCGCCATGGGGCTCTCGTTGTTCCTGCTTGTCCCTGCACTGCTTCCTCCCACGCAGCAATTTCGCCTTGCAATGCTTCCCTGTGATTGGTTTGCTTTATAAGTTCATGTATGAAAGGTCCAAGTTCCTGGCAATATGGATGACGATGACGGGCTGATGAAGTACTCAAGCCAGACGCGGCAAACGTTGTGGTCACCGCTTGTGTCGCAACCTTTCCCTTCCTGCAAACACGTCACCTCAAGAGTTTAGGAAAACGAACGAAAAGAAAATCAATTCATGTCGTGCGCCGTTCGCTCCACTGTAACAAGGGTGTATTATATAATAGTAGTAGTAGCAGTAGTAGTAGTAGTAGTAGTAGTAGTAATTATTCATATTGTTGTAGTATCCTCTCCACAAGTATGAATCACTTTTCCCTACCACTCTCTCTCTCTCTCTCTCTCTCTCTCTCTCTCTCTCTCTCTCTCTCTCTCTCTCTCTCTCTCTCTCTCTCTCTCTCTCTCTCTCTCTCTCTCTCTCTCTCTCAGGGTGGTCACACTCAACCAGTTATATGCCTGCTAGGCTTGCCTGCCTAACTGTTTCGTAGCGCCTATGACAACAGGTGTAATGTCTGTCAAACTAAAGAAGCCATAAGTATTAGCACATGAAGTATCCATTCTGAAGTAGAAAAAAATATGTATTCATATAAACCATGCTAGTAAATTATAATATATAGTGACTCGGGTCTGACGAAAATTCAGTATTTCCATGAAACATAAGAACATAACATAAGAACATAAGAACGCAGGAGTCTACAAGAGGCCGGTAGGCCTGTACGAGGCAGCTCCTTTGACCCTAAGCTCCCGTGTATCTAACCCCACCTAATATCGCTGTCCATGAATTTATCTAGTCTATTTTTGAATGTGACAATTGTATTGGCACTCACCACATGACTGCTAAGCCTATTCCACTCATCCACCACCCTGTTAGTAAATCAATTTTTGTCGGTGTCCCTGTTGAATCTGAATTTATCCAGTTTAAACCCGTTACATCGTGTCCTACCCGGTTCTCTTACCAACAAAACCTTATGAATGTCTCCCTTATTAAAGCCCTTCATCCATTTATAAACCTCGATCATGTCTCCACGCACCCTTCGCCTTTCTAGAGAATGCAAGTTTAACTGTTTGAGTCTTCCCTCGTATGGCAAGTTTCTCAACCCCTGAATCATCTTAGTCATTCTCCTCTGCACCGATTCTAACATTTTGATATCCATTCTATAGTAAGGTGACCAGAACTGAACCGCATAGTCAAGATGAGGTCTAACTAATGCTAAATATAGTTTGAGGAAGACTTCGGGGCTTCTGTTGCTTACGCTCCTTGAAATAAATCCCAGTACCCTATTTGCTCGATTTCTAGCTTGAATGCATTGTGCCCTTGGACGGAGATCAGAGCTCACTAAGACCCCTAAATCCCTCTTGCACCCAGACCTACTTATGAGAGTGTCATTTAAGCAATAGTTATGTGAGGGGTTGCTCCTACCTACACTCAGAATACTGCACTTCCCTACATTGAACTCCATCTGCCATTTATCCGCCCAGTCATATAGTCTGTTGAGTTCACCTTGGAGAATACTAGCGTCCTGATTCGACTCAATTACTCTACCGATCTTGGTATCATCTGCAAATTTACTAACATCACTACTAATTCCTGTATCTAAGTCATTGATATAAATAATAAACAAAAGTAGACCTAATACCGAACCATGTGGGACCCAACTCGTAACACATCCCCAGTCAGATCTTTTACCATTGATTTGCACTCTTTGCTTCCTATTGCTAAGCCACGCCTTGACCCAGTTCAAAACTCTACCCTCTACTCCGTGAGCCTGTAATTTAAGCATCAGTCGTTGGTGAGGAACTTTGTCAAACGCTTTACTAAAATCAAGATAGATTACATCATAATTTTCATCTCTGTCAACCGCCTCAAATACTTTATTGTAGAAGGACTAGAGATTGGTGAGGCATGGCCTACCTTTTGTGAACCCATGCTGCGAGTCGTGAATTAAGCTATATTTCTCTAAATGCTCACGAATGTTCCTGGCTATTATGGACTCCAGCATCTTCCCTATAACCGATGCTAAGCTAATTGGGCGATAGTTTGAAGCAACTGACCTGTCCCCCTTTTTAAAAATCGGCGTCACATTAGCTACTTTCCATAGGCTCGGCACATAGCCAGTATTTACCGACATCTTAAAGATGTCGGTTAGTGGGTCACTGATTACATCACCTAACTCCTTTAATACCCTCGGAAATATCCCGTCAGGACCTGGCGACTTGTTCTTCTTAAGCTTATCTGTCTCATCCTGAACTACTTGCCTGGTAATGATTATATCCCTCAATTTATCGCCATCCCCGCCCTCGTACACCTGAACTCTTTCCGTTATAGTCGTTCGATCCTCCTGTGTGAATACTGAAAGGAAGTAGTCGTTCAACAATGTGCTCATATTTTCGTAATTTTCTACTAGCTCCCCTGTGTTTGTTTTCAGCGGTCCAATTTTCTCCCGTGTTTTTGTTCTATACATCTGAAAGAAGCCCTTAGGATTACTTTTCGCCTCATTTGCTACTTTGATCTCATAGTTCCTTGTGGCTACCCTGGTGTGTTTCTTAACTAATCTAGATAGTTCGACGTACAGGCCCCTGAGATGTGTTTCCCAATTCTTTATTTTCTGATAAACTCCCTTCTTTAACCCAATCTCGTGTTTTAGTCCACGAGTCATCCACTTAGGATCATTGTTTTCTTTTCTAAGAGTTCGCTGTGGTATATGCTGTTCTTGCCCCTCTACTATTACTCTAACTAAATTATTGTAAGACATTTCTACCTGGTTCTCCTGGCTCTCCAATCCGCAGTTCTGGCCCTCATGAATCCCTAAATTATCCCAGTTTACCCCTTCAAGATGTCTTCGAAGCCCCTCGTAGTTTGCTCTTCTAAAATCTGGCACTAACACTGGGTTTGGTTCGCGGGTTACCGCCCAGTCTAAGCTAAAACGAACCGTTCTGTGATCACTATTTCCTAACTCTCCGCCCACCTCCAACTCACGTAGCAAGTTCCCATTATTGGTTAGGACTAAGTCTAATATGTTATCTCCTCTGGTAGGCTCAGTAACTACCTGCTTAAGGAAATTATCTTGTATAACTTCAAGAAAGTCCTCGGCTTCCAGGTCACCCACTAGATCTTCCCAGTCTATATTCCTATAATTAAAGTCAATAATTCAGTCCTGATATCACTTATAATCTATCCTTCCCAACGTAGCTCCTGTCGCCTACCAAGTCTACCGTCCCTTGCTCCTTCACTCCTCCCCTTCCCAACACCCTCCTGCTTGTCACCCCGAGGCCCCGCTCTGCCTCCTCCTGTAGCAACATCTCTCATATTATTGCGTCAGTGGGAGAGTTCTGCCGTTTTCAGATTCACCATCAGGTAGAAGGTGGTCACGGCAATTCTTTGATTGTTATCATAGGCGATGATAATGTTATAATGGTTGTTATCCTGGCCGTCGGTAAATATCATGGTTCGTGAGGGTTGTCGAGTCACGATTACGAAGCATGTGTTTCATGTGAATAAAATACGAATATATTGTGGAATATAAGTCATTTTCTTGATATAGTCACCAAACGCTTTTGCACTGTCAGGCGGGACATGGCTTACACACCACCAACGACCCTACACAGAAGCAGCAATAGTTACCGCGTTCGATTCGTCCCAGCGACTGATCGAAGCAAACCTGGTGAAGCTTCATACTCATCAGTGGCACCATGTCCAGAGAGCACCACACCTCCGCGCGGGTGGCTCAGGTGTTTCTGTTTCATGTGCCCGCCACTGTGCATTGGATTGGACTGTGTGCATATGCTGTTTTTTTTGTGTGTGATCATTTCATCAGACGATCTTCCGTTTTGTATTATACTGTGAGGTGGTTGTGGTAGTAGTAGTAGTAGTAGTAGTAGTAGTAGTAGTAGTAGTAGTAATTGTAGTGACAGTAATAGTGGTAGTGATAATGATGGTGATGGTGGTGGTGGGTGGGTTGGTGTAGGTGATAATGATGGTGATGGTGGTGATGGGTGGGTTGGTGTAGGTGATGATGATGGTGATGGTGGCGGTGGGTGGGTTGGTGTAGTTGATGATGATGGTGATGGTGGCGGTGGGTGGGTTGGTGTAGGTGATGATGATGGTGATGGTGGTGGTGGGTGGGTTGGTGTAGGTGATGATGATGGTGATGGTGGTGATGGGTGGGTTGGTGTAGGTGATAATGATGGTGATGGTGGTGGTGGGTGGGTTGGTGTAGGTGATAATGATGGTGATGGTGGTGATGGGTGGGTTGGTGTAGGGGATAATGATGGTGGTGATGGTGGTGGTGGGTGGGTTGGTGTAGGTGATAATGATGGTGATGGTGGTGTTGGGTGGGTTGGTGGAGGTGATACTGATGGTGGTGGTGGTGGTGGTGGGTGGGTTGGTGTAGGTGATAATGATGGTGATGGTGGTGATGGGTGGGTTGGTGTAGGGGATAATGATGGTGGTGATGGGTGGGTTGGTGTAGGTGATGATGATGGTGATGGTGGTGATGGGTGGGTTGGTGTAGGTGATGATGATGGTGATGGTGGTGGTGGGTGGGTTGGTGTAGGTGATGATGATGGTGATGGTGGTGATGGGTGGGTTGGTGTAGGGGATAATGATGGTGGTGATGGGTGGGTTGGTGTAGGTGATGATGATGGTGATGGTGGTGATGGGTGGGTTGGTGTAGGTGATGATGATGGTGATGGTGGTGATGGGTGGGTTGGTGTAGGTGATGATGATGGTGATGGTGGTGGTGGGTGGGTTGGTGTAGGTGATAATGATGGTGATGGTGGTGATGGGTGGGTTGGTGTAGGTGATACTGATGGTGATGGTGGTGATGGGTGGGTTGGTGTAGGTGATAATGATGGTGGTGATGGTGGTGGTGGGTGGGTTGGTGTAGGTGATAATGATGGTGATGGTGGTGATGGGTGGGTTGGTGTAGGGGATAATGATGGTGGTGGTGGGTGGGTTGGTGTAGGTGATGATGATGGTGATGGTGGTGATGGGTGGGTTGGTGTAGGTGATGATGATGGTGATGGTGGTGGTGGGTGGGTTGGTGTAGGTGATGATGATGGTGATGGTGGTGATGGGTGGGTTGGTGTAGGTGATGATGATGGTGATGGTGGTGGTGGGTGGGTTGGTGTAGGTGATAATGATGGTGATGACGATTATGATAGACGACAATATTATTAGAGGTGGTGGTGATACTTTGTTTTGATTAATTTATTACACGCAAGGGTGCCAAGCCTAGTACATGTTCAGGATGCTAACTTGGATACAGGCGACTCGTGCCTCACAGGGCACGCTGTGATACTGAGTCAACAGTAGGGAAAAAAAAAAAATAATAATAATAATTTAGCATCCCCCAAAATGTGGATGTCGAGTGAGGATAACATCTAGATTGTTTCCAGACGATAAATATCTACATGTCTCCACACGTGAGAGTCCTCGTGGTATT
Organism: Eriocheir sinensis; assembly: GCF_024679095.1. NCBI lineage: Eukaryota > Metazoa > Arthropoda > Malacostraca > Decapoda > Varunidae > Eriocheir > Eriocheir sinensis. The sequence goes on along the minus strand of NW_026110584.1, from coordinate 657,161 downwards.
AAGTCAGCAACACGTGGACACTCCAAGCAACAGTGTTCAAGGGTGTTAGCATTGGGCGCGTCACACAGCTTGCAGGAGGAGAAGTGATGCGCGTCCCCCGCCTCGGCCAGCTGCCACACTCACAAGAACACAAGAACACAAGAACGCAGGAGTCTGCAAGAGGCCGGTAGGCCTGTACGAGGCAGCTCCTTTGACCCTAAGCTCCCGTGTATCTAACCCCACCTAATATCGCTGTCCATGAATTTATCTAGTCTATTTTTGAATGTGACAATTGTATTGGCACTCACCACATGACTGCTAAGCCTATTCCACTCATCCACCACCCTGTTAGTAAACCAATTTTTGCCTATGTCCCTGTTGAATCTGAATTTATCCAGTTTAAACCCGTTACTTCGTGTCCTACCCGGTTCTCTTACCAACAAAACCTTATGAATGTCTCCCTTATTAAAGCCCTTCATCCATTTATAAACCTCGATCATGTCTCCACGCACCCTTCGCCTTTCTAGATAATGCAAGTTTAACTGCTTGAGTCTTTCCTCGTATGGCAAGTTTCTCAACCCCTGAATCATCTTAGTCATCCTCCTCTGCACCGATTCTAACATTTTGATATCCATTCTATAGTAGGGTGACCAGAACTGAGCCGCATAGTCAAGATGAGGTCTAACTAATGCTAAATATAGTTTGAGGAAGACTTCGGGGCTTCTGTTGCTTACGCTCCTTGAAATAAATCCCAGTACCCTATTAGCTCGATTTCTAGCTTGAATGCATTGTGCCCTTGGACGGAGATCAGAGCTCACTAAGACCCCTAAATCCCTCTCGCACCCAGACCTACTTATGAGAGTGTCATTTAAGCAATAGTTATGTGAGGGGTTGTTCCTACCTACACTCAGAATACTGCATTTCCCTACATTGAACTCCATCTGCCATTTATCCGCCCAGTCATATAATCTGTTGAGTTCAACTTGGAGAATACTAGCGTCCTGATCCGACTCAATTACTCTACCGATCTTGGTATCATCTGCAAATTTACTAACATCACTACTAATTCCTGTGTCTAAGTCATTGATATAAATAATAAACAAAAGTGGACCTAATACCGAACCTTGTGGGACCCCACTCGTAACACATCCCCAGTCAGATCTTTTACCATTGATTTGCACTCTTTGCTTCCTATTGCTAAGCCACGCCTTGACCCAGTTCAAAACTTTACTCTCTACTCCGTGAGCCTGTAATTTAAGCAACAGTCGTTGGTGAGGAACTTTGTCAAACGCTTTACTAAAATCAAGATAGATTACATCATAATTTTCATCTCTGTCAACCGCCTCAAATACTTTATTGTAGAAGGACAAGAGATTGGTGAGGCATGACCTACCTTTTGTGAACCCATGCTGCGAGTCGTGAATTAAGCTATGTTTCTCTAAATGCTCCCGAATGTTCCTGGCTATTATGGACTCCAGCATCTTCCCTATAACCGATGTTAAGCTAATTGGGCGATAGTTTGAAGCAACTGACCTGTCCCCCTTTTTAAAAATCGGCGTCACATTAGCTACTTTCCATAGGCTCGGCATATAGCCAATATTTACCGACATCTTAAAGATGTCGGTTGGTGAATCACTGATTATATCACCTAACTCCTTTAATACCCTCGGAAATATCCCGTCAGGACCTGGCGACTTGTTCTTCTTAAGCTTATCTATCTCATCCTGAACTACTTGCCTGGTAATGATTATATCCCTCAATTTATCGCCATCCCCGCCCTCGTACACCTGAACTCTTTCCGGTATAGTCGTTCGATCTTCCTGTGTGAATACTGAAAGGAAGTAGTCGTTCAACAATGTGCTCATATTTTCGTAATTTTCTACTAGCTCCCATGTGTTTGTTTTCAGCGGTCCAATTTTCTCCCGTGTTTTTGTTCTATACATCTGAAAGAAGCCCTTAGGATTACTTTTCGCCTCATCTGCTACTTTGATCTCATAGTTCTTTTTTTGCTATCCTGGTGTTTTTCTTAACTAATCTAGATAGTTCGACGTACCGGCCCCGGAGATGTGTTTCCCCATTCTTTATTTTCTGATAAATTCCCTTCTTTAACCCAATCTCGTGTTTTAGTCCACGAGTCATCCACTTAGGATCATTGTTTTCTTTTCTAAGTGTTCGCTGTGGTATATGCTGTTCTTGCCCCTCTACTATTACTCTAACTAAATTATTGTAAGACATTTCTACCTGGTTCTCCTGGCTCTCCAATCCGCAGTTCTGGCCCTCATGAATCCCTAAATTATCCCAGTTTACCCCTTCAAGATGTCTTCGACTCGCCGGTACCCAAGCCAGAGACGAGCACACACTACATTATGGCGGCGAACCATGAGACCGGAGCGACGGTACATGTGTGGACGAGGCAGGAAGTGTTCGTAGTGCTGGATAGACGCACTGGCGGCCCTCTCAGCATCGCTACGGTGACGGGTGGAGGAGCAGGCAGCAGCGTACCATTTTCTTGCACCACGGCAAGGAGGTAGCAGCGGCACCAGCAGCTGGCAGGTCCTGGTCACATGCAGCCCTTGCAAGACTGTCAGCAAAATCGTTGGCCAAGATACCGATGTGTTACGGAATCCATAAAAGTGCACCGTCAGTGAAGTCTCGAGGGCTGTGGCAAGGCGGCGGAGAATTTGTGTGACCAGTTGCTGGTATGTAGGCCTGGGGGAGGAGAGGGCACGGAGAGCAGATTTTGAGTCTCAGATGATGAGGCCGTTGAGTCTGCTCCGCGATAACAAAGTGACAGCATCCAAGAGTCCATGGAGCTCACAGTACGTAGAACTAGACGAATTCGGAGACGACGCCCTGCTCAACCCCCGAACGGAGGCTCCAGATTGGGGAGAACACAGCACAGCCAGCACTGTCCCCTTGAAGGGAACCGTCGGTGTAGAGGTGGTGGGCCACGCGAAGAGACGAGGACAATCTGGCGATGGTTTCCAGGGCTCGTTGTCGCTGGAGCTGAGGTAGGTCAGACGTGGAAGTCAGAGTGTAGGTGACTGCTGGCACGGGAGTCTGCCAGGGAGGGGGGCCGCGATCCACGTCCTCCGCCACGATGTTGATGTTGAGCCTCTGAATGTTTGAGCTGACAGTGCTGACCAGTGTGTGACCACCACTACGATGCAGAGGACGAGGTGCAGCTGGATCTAGTGAGGTCTCGATGACGTGAGAGAAGGGGGAGAGAGGTGAGGGCGATGCAGACATTTGATGCTGAAATAGGTAACGTTGGTGTATATTCTGTCCACAAGTGGCGGAAGCTGTAGTTCACGTTGCATATTGACAATTCTGGTGGAGACGGGGCAACCAAGAATGAGCCTTATTGCCTGATTCTGGAACTTTTCAAGAGGCTGTAAAGTTGCTCTGGAGAGTTGACAAAGTGCAGGAGAGAGATAGTCAACTACAGATCGGATAAACGTTATGTATATGGTTCTGGCCACAGGGATGGACACACCGGCAGCGTAGCTGGTCAGCCAACGGAGCGGAGCGAGACGTCGCTGCAGTCGGGCTAGCAAGTCCTGGACAAGGGGATGCACGCGCTGTCTCGCTGGGATGGAAGGGGTGATCCGGACTGGGGCGCCCAGGTAGAGATATTGCGTGCACAAAGGTATGATGGTGTTACCCACAGCGAAGTCTGGCAGTGTTCTTGCAGGACGGGGTGAGAAGATTCTGCTCTTGTCTGGGGAGATAATGGGGCCACACGAAGAGGCAGACACGTAGAAAGAATGGAGGTAGCGTTGCAGATCTTCTGGAGAACTTGAGTGAATGCAATGTCGTCTGCATAGCATGTGATGGTCGTTCCGTCGACGTCAGGAAGTAGAGAAAGAAGGCGGTGGACGAGGATGTTGAACAAAAAGGGACTAAGAACACCACCTTGTGGGGCACCGAGCTCAAAGCGTTTTGTGGTACTGCACGCCCCCTTGAATAGAACACGAGACGTTCTATTACGCAGGTAACCCCTGATCCACCTCAGTAGGTTCCCTTTGACACCAAAATCGACTAATTGATCCAAAATGATATCTCCGTTGGCGACGTCAAAGGCACTTTTGAGGTCTATGAAGGCCACAACACTGGCGGGAGAGAGACGAGTGTAGAGCTCCATTAGGCAGTGGTGCGTTCCTCGCTGTGGCAAAAAGCCATAAAGTCTGGGCGACAGCTTGTCCTGCAGCCGGAACATAAGACGGGAGAGGAGAATACGTTCAAAAACCTTTGAGAAACAGGAGGTGAGGGAGATAGGTCGGAACTTATCGGTGCTCGGTTTAGGGATGGGCACAATCGTGCTGCAGGTCCAAGCTCGCGGCACGTAACCGAGGCGGAGACAGAGGGTGTACAGCCGGAGGAGAGGGTTGCTAGGGACGTCCAGGAGAGCCCGCAGAACTGCATAGGTAATGCCATCATCCCCTGGAGATGTTGCCTTACCCCTGGCGAGGGCACGTCGCAGCTCGTTGTCCGTTATTGCTACATCATCCTCTTCATCCCTGTTCAGCAAGGCAGCAGTGAGACGGAGTGCACGGTAATTATCCTGGGCGGAGAGAGCGGCTTGCACGTGCGCTGGAAGGTTGGTGACGCGAGACTGTGCTGACCATTCATCGATAAGATCTTGTGCGTAGTGAGCAGGGCTGTGGTGGAGGGCACTAGGGGTTTTCTTTTTCACAACCTTGTTGATAAGGTGCCACATGGAGGCAACACTCGTTTGATGGTTGATGCTGTCAGTGAGTTTGTGCCACGAGTCTGTCTGCACACAACGCTGCAGGGCAACCAAGTCGTCCCTTGACAGCTGATACTGGTGTAGAGTATCGGAACATGGGCGTTGCTGAAAGACGAGGCCGTCCTCCGTCACCTTCCTCTCCGCCAGAGCGATGCGGTCATCCAGGGTCCAGGTGGGGGCAGCAGATCGACGCCTAATGTGTGGCTTACTGACGTAACGAGTATAGAAGGCGTGCGTGGCATTGACAAGTGAAGAGTATAACTTTTCAGGGCAGTGGAGGTCAAATGTAGGAAGTTGACTAGACATGTAAGAAATGAAAGTAGGACGGTACTTGGGTGGGATTGTAATGCGAGAGCGGGTTTGGGCTGGAGTATGTGTGGCAGGAACGGAGTAATGGACACTGAGAGCAATGTGGTCAGAGAAGAGTGCCGGAACCGATGAGCACCTGACCTGGGACGCCACGAGTCCACAGGTAAGGATGTGATCTAGTACACCGCCCCGAGCGTGGGTAGCGCCAGCAGTGTCCCATCGAGTCAGCCGATTGCGACGAATGTAGTCCAGGAGATGAGTCCCGTTGCGATTGACAGTGCCAGAGAGGTCTCCTAGGGCAGGGTGTCTAGCGTTGAAGTCGCCCATGTACACCATGCCACGAATGGTAGGAGCTGGGAGAACATTAGGATCCATCCTGCCTGGTGCAGAGTACACGTTGCATATCCGTACGGTGCCCGCCCCAACAGTGACCTCAAAAAGCTGGAAGTTTGTGTCACCGTCCACAGAGTTCTGAAGAAAACGATGCTGAACAGAGGAGTCAAAATAGGCAACAAGTCCGTGTCGATCCCGATGAACATAGGACACGTAGCCGCTGAGCGAGGGTGCCTCCCCCACAGGTAGAGCGTGGCCAACAAATGCCTCTTGGATGAAGATGACATCTGGGTGGTGACGGTGCACATATCCCTTAAGTGCAGTAAGCTTAGCCCAATTCGTAATCCCGCAGGCATTCCACGAGAGGACATGGAGATCAACCAGATTATCGAGCATGGCCTTTAGGAGGACGGCGGGCAGATGATGAAGTGGCAGTGGTGCGGGCACGGCCGGGTGCCGCGCTAGGTGAGGGAGGGTCCCTGGCGAGAGCAGACAGGCTAGTGAGGAGTGGGGTCACGGAGCTCAGCTTCTCCGTAATTGTAGCGATGGAAGCAATGACGACTTGATGAGACTCAACCAATGAATTCAAGGTCGTCTCGAGCGTGGCCTGCTTGGCAACTAAGGTATTTAGGCAAGTTTAAGTGCCTCAAAACGTTCATTGAAAGCAGAAACCTGAGTTTTGAGAGAGGCAACAGCGTCCCGAAGTGCAGTCACTTGTGGGGAGTCAGAGGTGGCGGGCGAAACACGAGGAGCGGCAGGGAGGCTTAGTGGTGGCGGCGGCGCTGGGTGAGTTGGGCGCGAGGCAGCAGGGGCCACATTGGGCTGGCGCCTCGCGCACCCATGCCAGACGCTCACTCCTGCTTGATGACAGCGGGGACATTTCCAGAGCGACGTGTCCGGAGGCGGGGGCTGTGGCTGAGTGGAGGCGGAGTCAGAAGCAGTAGAATACGAGGGAGGGTTGCGGTGTGGGCAGGTGCGTGAATCGTGAGGGCCGGAGCACCATGCACAACGCTCAGCCGCAGAACAGTAACGGGATATGTGGCCGAGGCCCCAGCATCGGAAGCACCATGGTCGCTCGTCCTGCATCCTGCGAAGCTCACAGGGTGGCAGGCACGGAAGGAAGCTGAAGCTGACACTCGGGGGTGGTGGTTCAGGGAGGCTCAGGTGACGACCAGGCGGGGAAGGGAGAGCCATTCTGGTAAAATCGGCGAGCAGAGTAGATGCCCGGCAACTCCTTGGCCAAGGCAGGGTCAGCACAGACAGGGTAACGAGCTAGGAGGTACGTAGGAAACTTGCGAGGCCTTTCTGGAGAGTCTTGGAGCTCGAGGGTGAGGGACAGAAACTCCCCACTCGTCACGCTGTCGATGACATCCGTGCGGCGGCGGGAGACGTATACGAAGCGAGACGTTATGGCTGCCATCTTGACTTCAGCCTGGTCACGGTCAAGTTGAAAATTTCGGGTGACTTCGGACAACCAACGAAGCTTGAGATCTACTGTCGGGTTGTCCTTGAAGAGTCTGTTGACGTAGTCAACCCTGGGGGCGAAGGCTGGTAAGTGAGAGGCGCTCAGCAACGGGGCATCGCGCGAGGAGTCCATGAGAGGTGGGGGCGGGGGAGGGCTGCTATTCTGGGCTGATATGGCGTGCTGAGAGTCAGATGACCCCTTCTGCTTAGAGGCCTTAGCAGCAGGGGAAGACGGCTCACTGTTACTGTCAGTGTCGTGGGATATGGGGCGCTTGCCGGAGAGGGGAACCTGGCTTGCAAGACGCGGTGGCGGCCAGTCGTCGCGATCCATTGCATCCTCGTCGCTCAGCGCCAAGTCAGCCTCAAGATCCGCCAGGAGACGGGCCCCGATGGCTCCATGACGGACGTAGGGAGCGAGGGGGTATGGAAGCCTCACTACTATGACAGGAGTGACGTATCCATGACGTCACACCAGAGGCACTGCGCATGCGCAGAAATGAAGCCCACTGACCAGAGGGGCCCAGCCGGTCGAGTTGAATTTCATCAAAGTCTACAGGCTAAGTCCAAACACCAAGAACCCAAATGTCATATGAGGGTAAACTGGACCTCGATGTTGCTCTCCGCAACAGCTGTAGGGAAGCGGTAGCGGGAATCCAGCAAAACACACGAAAGAAGTGGAGATCTCAGACAAGGTGTTGTTGTCCTTGGCCCTCTGGTGGCGTGGAGCGGTGGTGATACTGGTGGCGGTGGTGGTCTTGACAGGGGTTGTGATGGAGGTGGAGCAGAGATGGTGGTGGTGATAATTATGAATGGTGAGATGATACAAATGGTAGTTATATTGATAATGATAATGAGATAGATACCGTCGAAGGAGGCATGCAAAGTGAAGAAAAATAGTGATGAAAGGAATTTAGGTGATGATATTTGTGGTAGTGAATGGGGTATTGCTGGTAGTGATGGTGGTTGTGCTGTAGTTATTGTTGATGGTGAAAATAGAGGTGGTGGTGATGATGAAAGTGAAGGTGGTGGTGGTGGTGGTGATTTCAGAATGTTCCGGCGGCACATTCGAGCGGTGATCAATCAGGCAGAGTAGCGCAACACTCGCGTCGGGGAGAAGTGATGAAGCGACGGAAAGGAAAGATAAAGAAATATAACATTCCTATTTACAACAGCAGCCATTCCCGTGACAGCCTTCAGCCCTCCTTTCCAATCTTCTTTCATTTTTCTTCCTCTTTTCTTACTCTCCAATGCTTTTCACTTTTTCTACCATCCATTCCTACATTTTTTTACTCTTCTCCCCTCTCCTCTTACTATCTTCTCCAGTGCTTCCTCTCTCCATTTTCCTCCAATCTTATTCCCTTCTTTCCTTCTGCACTTGTCTTCTTCTTTATCTTTGTTTTCCCTCTCGATTCTTCTTCTATTTTCTTCCCTTCTTCCGTTTTTCACCTGCCTTCTTTGACTATTCTTCCTTCTCTTCCTCTCTTCTTCTTTAATGCTTTTCCACTTCATCTCTTTTCTATATTATTTATTTCCTTCCATCTGCACCTTTATACTCTTTTACACCTCTTTTTTTTTCTCCCCAATTGCCCGCACTCCTCTCTCCCTCTGCCTCATCTTCTCTCTCTCTCTCTCTCTCTCTCTCTCTCTCTCTCTCTCTCTCTCTCTCTCTCTCTCTCTCTCTCTCTCTCTCTCTCTCTCTCTCTCTCTCTCTCTCTCTCTCTCTCTCTCTCTCTCTCTCTCTCTCTCTCTCTCTCTCTCTCTCTCTCTCTCTCTCTCTCTCTCTCTCTCTCTCTCTCTCTCTCTCTCTCTCTCTCTCTCTCTCTCTCTCTCTCTCTCTCTCTCTCTTTCCTTCATTTTCTTTCTTTTTCTCTCTCTCTCTCTCTCTCTCTCTCTCTCTCTCTTTTCCCTCAATTCTCCATTTCTCCTCCGCCTCTCCTTCATTTTCCTTCTCTCTCTCTCTCTCTCTCTCTCTCTCTCTCTCTCTCTCTCTCTCTCTCTCTCTCTCTCTATCTCTCTCTCTCTCTCTCTCTCTCTCTCTCTCTCTCTCTCTCTCTCTCTCTCTCTCTCTCTCTCTCTCTCTCTCTCTCTCTCTCTCTCTCTCTCTCTCTCTCTCTCTCTCTCTCTCTCTCTCTCTCTCTCTCTCTCTCTCTCTCTCTCTCTCTCTCTCTCTCTCTCTCTCTCTCTCTCTCTCTCTCTCTCTCTCTCTCTCTCTCTCTCTCTCTCTCTCTCTCTCTCTCTCTCTCTCTCTCTCTCTCTCTCTCTCTCTCTCTCTCTCTCTCTCTCTCTCTCTCTCTCTCTCTCTCTCTCTCTCTCTCTCTCTCTCTCTCTCTCTCTCTCTCTCTCTCTCTCTCTCTCTCTCCTACCAACAATCATTGTAGGATGCTTATACAGACATCCCAAAGCCCCCGCTACCTCATATGATTATCTAATGGAAGTCTTCAAGCACGTTAACCTAAGAAAGAAACCCATGTATGTGTTCGGCGATCTTAACGATAACCTTCTAGTTAACAACAGCAACCTGCAGAAAATAATTGAAGCTTGCGGTTTATTCCAAGTAATAAGTAAACCAACACGTGTCACCCCCCAGTCTGCCACACTACTTGATGTCCTAATCACAAACAAAAAAGAAAGTATTGTTGCCTCTGATTGCCTTCCCAGTACTATCGCAGATCACGACATGATTATCTCAAAAATCGACATTAGCAAACCCAAACGAACAAAAATAAAGAAAACTTTCAGAAGCATGGCTACATACAATAAAGATAACTTTTGTGAAGCATTGCTAACCAGCTCAGACTGCTTAAATAATATCACGTTAACTGATAACATTGACGAACAGGTGAATATACTTAACACAATATTCAATTTTTGTCTAGATCAAGTTGCCCCAATGACGACTAAATATATAAATAGACCACCTGCTCCCTGGATTGACAAAGAAGTAAGAGATAACATGAAGTACAGGGATAGCTTACAAGGCCAGCTAAAATTAGATCGACACAACACAACTTTACAACAATTATAAAGAAAAAAAGAAACGCGTTAAGGATAAGCTTCACAAGGCAAAAAAGACATACTATCATAATAAATTCCGCCAAAGTAAAGGCAACTCGTCACAAATGTGGAGTAATATTAGAGGTATAGTGCCTAACAATAAACCTAATAACAACATCATCACTAATGAAGATATTAATGACAAGGCGGAGGATTTTAACAACTACCTCGCTAACGTAGGAAGATAAACTTTTGAGAGGTGCAAAAATGACTCTACTAACAATAATACTAACTCAGACAACGTACGAGTAACTCATGACACTACTGATAACTTAGACACAAATAACTTCTTCAGACCTAAACCAGTTGATGTTGAGACTGTAATTCTAACGATATCCAAACTAAAGGAGACCAAAGCTGTAGGTAGCGATGGCATTTCTTTAAATTTCATAAAAGACAGCCTTTTTGTTACAGCCTTCTACCTAACATGCATATTCAACACCTCAATAGCTACAGGTAAATTTCCCACCCCATGGAAACATGCCATTGTTGTCCCGATTTTTAAAGGAGGGGATAGCAATATCAACTCCAATTACAGACCTATATCTCTCCTCCCTGTGATATCAAAGGTCTTAGAAAAAATTGTAGCTAAGCAACTTTCTGACCACCTAGAAGGGAATGCTTTACTTTCTAACTCTCAACACGGATTCAGGCCGGAGTTATCTACTGAAACTGCTCTCACAGTAATATCCAATAATGTATATAGTAACCTAGATAACAAGAGAATTACTCTGATAACTTTATGTGACTTATCGAAGGCATTCGACAGTGTTAACCACGACATTTTACTGCAGCGATGCCTTAAACTACGTATAGACCCTTTCTGGATCCAAGACTACCTATCAAACAGAACTCAATCAGTCCGGCTAAACAATCACATATCACCCAAATCCTTAATAACACATGGAGTCCCACAAGGCTCTATCCTTGGCCCTATTCTTTTACTATTTTAAGTTAATGATATCTCAGATCACATCAGCGACTGTATACTGGTTCAGTACGCAGATGACACACAGTTTATCCACAGTGACAACATTAATAACATAGACCAGCTAATAACCAGAGCTAAAGTAACACTGTCGAATGCCAAGACTTACTTCCTAAAAAGTGGCCTTATGTTGAACTCTAACAAAACCCAATTTATATTTATCGGCACACGGCAACTGTTATCGAGCTTACCAGATGATATGACCATCAACTTTGACGGAAGCGATATACCAATAAGCAAACATGTTAAAATATTGGGTGTTTACTTTGACAAGTACATGACGTTCGACACACACATACATCAACTCAACAAAAAAGTAATAGGGGTTATAATGTTCATAAACAGAATTAAGGACATATTTGATAAGGACACCAGAGTGATTGTTATCAAGACACTAGTGTTAAGTCTAATCAATTACGGACTAAAAATATGGGGCAACACCAATGAGACCCTCATGCAGCGAGTGCAAAAACTGCAAAACTTCGCTGCCAAAGTTGCTGCTGGGGGCTACAAAAGACGCGACCGTGCTACTCCTGTGTTACAAGAACTAAAGTGGATAAAGATGAAAGAAAAAGTGAAATTCGATCAGTGCATAATGGTGTATAAAGTGACCCATAAATATTATCCTGAGTGGCTACTAAACTTACCATATGTAACACAAATTAACGAACTTGTAACGAGACAAAACGGAGACCTATTTATCCCTAGAGTGAGAACAGACAATGGTGCGCGGTCACTATTAGTAAGTGGACCAAGAGCATGGAACAAGCTCCCCCCTAATATAAAAGAACTCCCGTCACTCACGAGCTTCAAGAAAGCCCTAACTATTCACGCTCTTCAAGGAGGCTTTTGCTAAAGAACGCGTGAAGGACATAATATACACTTATCTAGTACATATGTATTATATCTAGTAAGTTCCTATATATGATATCCCATGTAAATATTTAGTAATTAAGATAAAAGATTAGTTAAAGAAAGTCTTATATATGATATCTATATTACATGTAAAGTATTTAGTAAATAAGAGAAAAGCCATTGTACATTGTACTTTAATGGAATAAAGCATTCTGATTCTGATTCTGATTCTGACTCTCTCTCTCTCTCTCTCTCTCTCTCTCTCTCTCTCTCTCTCTCTCTCTCTCTCTCTCTCTCTCTCTCTCTCTCTCTCTCTCTCTCTCTCTCTCTCTCTCTCTCTCTCTCTCTCTCTCTCTCTCTCTCTCTCTCTCTCTCTCTCTCTCTCTCTCTCTCTCTCTCTCTCTCTCTCTCTCTCTCTCTCTCTCTCTCTCTCTCTCTCTCTCTCTCTCTCTTATATTTATATGAACACATACACATATACATAACACAAGAAAAAAGGATAAGGAGAATGAAAAAGCTACGACTAATTAAGAAATATCGTAATGCAAAAAGAATACGAAGGATGGAAGGAGAAAATATGAAATACAAGAGAGTAGGCAAAGAAGACGAAAACAGGACGGTTGACTAAAGGAATAAAGGATGTAGTAAAAAAAAAACAACAACATTGCAATGGAGAAACAATGAAAAAGACAAATTATAGGGAAAGTAAATGAATGAAGGAAGGAAAGAAAGTTGCGGAAGGAGATGGTGTGTGTGTTGGGAGAAAGGTGTGAAAAAGAAAGAAACGGGTTAGAAAGGAGAAGCACAGGAAGAGGAGGCAGGGAAGAGAGAGGAATGAAAGAGGGAAGGCTGAGGAAAGAAGTGCAGAGGTAAGAGGGTGAGAGAGGAAAGGAATGGACAAAAAGGAGACGAAAAGAATGAGAAAAAGATGAAAAAAGACCAATGAAGAAGAGGAATAGAAAGGAAAGTGGTAGTTAATAGGTAACAAAATTGATACAGGAATTATTAGGAAAAGGATGAAATAAAACTTGCAAATATACGGCAGGGATGTCTGTCTGTCTGTCTGTCTATCTGTGTGTGTGTCTCTGTGTGTGTGTGTGTGTGTGTGTGTGTGTGTGTGTGTGTGTGTGTGTGTGTGTGTGTGAGAGAGAGAGAGAGAGAGAGAGAGAGAGAGAGAGAGAGAGAGAGAGAGAGAGAGACGAACAGACAGACACACACACACACACACACACATGTATCTCTTCTTTCTCTCCACGCACCAGACCTGGAATTCTTATGACACACACACACACACACACACACACACACACTCTCTCTCTCTCTCTCTCTCTCTCTCTCTCTCTCTCTCTCTCTCTCTCTCTCTCTCTCTCTCTCTCTCTCTCTCTCTCTCTCTCTCTCTCTCTCTCTCTCTCTCTCTCTCTCTCTCTCTCTCTCTCTCTCTCTCTCTCTCTCTCTCTCTCTCTCTCTCTCTCTCCCAGGCCATATAACATGTCAACGGGAACTTCTGGACTGCTGCGACAACCGTGTGAGAGATAGCCGTGAGACAGAGACCCGTGGGATACAAAGCCGTGTAAGGGAGAGCTACATGTGTCTGAGGACGGATCTGGCACTTACAGACGAGGGGAGGGTAGTTCTGGGGGGTGGAAGGAGTGGAAGGGGAGGAAAGGTTTGGACTGGGGCAGAGGAAATATAACACATATATAAGAATGTGAGATTATAGGAAAGTAAGGAGTCCACAAGAGGATATAAAGTCTACACTACCCAAGAATGTATCTGGCCTCTTTTTAAAGGTCGAATTGGCACTCACCACATGACTGCCACGCTTGTTCCACTCATTCACTACTCTGTTGGTAAGCCAGTACTAGTCCACATCCTTGTTAATTATGAATGCATCCAACTTAAACACATTATTAAGTGTCTTACCCTTATCTCTTACCACCAGAAACTTATTGACATCACCCTCACTGCAGCCCTTCATCCATTTATAAACTTCTAACAAGCTTCCTCGCGTCCTTCGCCTTTCCAGAGGATGCACATTTGATATTCTCATCTCGTGAGTCCCTTTTCATCTTCCTCTGCAAATATTCTAACATACTGGTGTCCATTCTATAGTAAAGGGGACAGCACTGAACCGCATAGTCGAGATAAGGTCTGGTTAATGCTGACCAATACAGTTTGGGAGAGGAGAGACAACATTAAGGCGAGGAGGAATTGATGAGAGGCACAAAAGAGGCAAGAGAGGGGCAAAGATGATGTAGAGAAAGAAAGGAGCAGGAAACAGAAGCCGAAGCTGTGAGGGAGGGACATTCAGAGACGGAATGAGGCGAGGAGACAAAGAAGACCAGCACCAACAGACCTGCCACAGACCATCAGACAAGGTACTGGAGAACATACAGGAAGACGGTCAGTGGGGCAGCATTAAGATTACTTTGCTTCTGACAACACTGGACCGAGATGGACAACACAGCAAAACCTGGTGCCTGGCGTGGACGGGGTGGACACAGCTATCCCACAAAACTGAAAGCAAACAAGAGGTGTGCCAAAAACTGCAAGGGAAAAATAATTGCAGGAAAGAAAAAAAACGAAGGAAAAGTACCAAAAAAGGGAGGGAACAAGCAGGAAAAGGGAAGGAGGTGGGGTGGGGAGGAGAAAGTAGAAACATGAAAGAAGAAGAGGATAAAAGCAAGGAAAGGAAGAGAGGAGAGGAAGTGGAAGAGGAAACAAACACCAAGGAGACACAGTGAAGAGGAACAGAGTGGTAAGAAAGAGGCAGAAAGACAAAGCGGAGAGGGGAGTTTCATGTGTGACAAATAGGACGCAAGTTAAAGGCAGCGGAAAAGGAGCGTTGAGGCAGAATCCTCGGAGCAAAACCGTGTGACGTCATGCCCGAACTGCTCCAAATTTGTAACTAATGTCGGTATTCTTAGACGCTACCGATACACAACAATAATTATTTATAAAAGCCAAAAAACGAGGTAAAATGCGTTCTCATGAGTGTATTTAGAGTCCATGGTACAGAAGCCATGTCAAACTCCCACCATGGTCATAAAACTACCCCTGGAAAGGCCCACAGCTCCTAGGAAACCCATGTCGAGTGTGTGTGCTTGGCCGACGCAATGTTTAATGATATGGCCCTAAGGCTATGGGGGCGGCGAAGCGGAGCAAGTGTGGAGAGAGGCAGAAGCAAGGCCGTGGAAAGTTGCCTCCTCGCCGCCAGACACGACGCTGCTAAGTGGGCGAGTGTTGGGTTGTCATTTACCGCCTGAGCCGAAGGTTGAAACGCCCCTCCCCCAAACAGGCGTCAGGGGGGAAGGGGAGAACCACTTTTTTTTCTTTATTTCTGTTTCTTCTTCTCCTCCTTTTTTTTTTATCCTCGGTTCTCTCCTAATGAATTATTTTAGTTCTTATTCTACTTATCTCACTTTCTCCTCCACCTTTATTTCTTCTTCTTCTTATAATCGTTTTTTCTCCTCCTCCTCCTTCTCCTTCTCCTCCTCCTCTCCCCTCTGTTCATTTTTTTATTATCACGCAAAACCTCCTCCACCTCCTCTCCATCCTCCTCCTCCTCCTATTCATTTTTTTCATTGTTACGCAACTCCTCCTCTTCCTCCACATTCACCCCCCCCTACCACCATCTTCTCCTCCTATCTCCCCCCCCCCCGGCAGACAAAATTAGTAGTCACTCACCTCGCTGAGCTGGTGACGACGAAGAGCTTTAGACACGCTTCCCTTAAGACGCTCCAGTAAGGAGGTTTTTATAC